>NW_010394622.1:33729-46392 GCF_000710305.1 Buceros rhinoceros silvestris
AAAAACCCATTTTTTTCCCCCACAACAAAATGCTGTTGTCAAAAACTTCAAATCATCTCATCCATCAAGTGCCGTGTGAGCGTGTGTGTGCGCGCGCATGTGCAGGGAGGGTAAGGGTGCAGTAGGCACAGCTGACAGATTCCTTCTCTTGCAGTGGTAGCTCCAAGGTTAACTGGACTCTTTGGAGTTTGTCTGGACCGATATTAAGCACACACACAAAACACACCCTCTTCCAGGGCACCTCCACATTTCTTTTTTTTTTTTTGGGGGGGAGGTAGGGGAAACTAAATTAGGGGCACAGTAAAAACACTTTGGTAGCTGTAAAAAGTCCATATCACCAGAGCCCTTGCCCTGAAGCAAGCTGGAAACCCTCTGCCAGGGATTTGCAGAGGAAATGGCTTTTTTCTGGCAGCCCCATCCATGCCCCAATACCCTCTCCTTGGCCCATGTGTTTATTTCTGCCCACAAAGGAAGCTTGTAACAGCTGGGCTTTTGCTGCTTTCCTGCTGTTGCATGTTCTGCAATCCTCTGGTTCAGCCGAGAGCTAGATCATTGCCTTTTTGAGCCAGTTTTGCCTGTGAAGGTCTAAATTGGTTTTGTCTCTATTTTGGGAGACAAATCTGTAGGTGAGGGTAGGAGATACTACATTTTCAAGGGTCTGTCCTATCTCAAAAGCCAAGACTTGAAACCAGAATTCATCCCCAGAGCTGTCACTGCTTGCCAGGCTGCTTTGGCAAAGCCACTTCACCTCCTGGCATCTCTGGTTCCCACCTTGCAACGCTGATGCTCCGCTCTGCTCGGCAGGGTGGGATCTGCTGGTGAAGGCTTGAGGACTAAGAGCCAGCACAGCCCTGAGCACAGTGCTCTCACGTGGGCTGTAGAGGCAGATGTAGCATCTTGCATTGCTTTGTTCCATCTGTGCCTACAGCTGGGGCCTGAAGGAGCTGGAATATATCTCTCCACAGAGATATTTCTTCTTAGAAGAAGCAGAAGCAGAGAATGGTGGTTGTGGCAGCTGGAGTGGTTCACCACTACAAATCTCACTCATCTGTGCTGTCCTGCTTGCTAGGGGCAAAGACTTAAAGGACAAAATGCAGCGCAATCATGCTTATGTACCTGCAAGACTTCAACTCCTGAGCCTTACGAGTGACAGACCTCAGAAACTAGGGCATGCACAAGTTACCTTCTTGCTGGTATCCTTTGTCCTGTCTCCTCCTGCGGACATCATTTTCATTCAACATTTCACTCTGTGACCATCTATCATACTAATAAAATGGGAGTAGTTGTTTGCTAGGACAGATGGGTGCTTCAGGTGGGTTTCAGGGAAGAGTCAGGTAATTGCTAAGCTCATTTAATGGCATGTCTACACAGGCTGAACATCTCCACTGACTTTTAGTGCCATTTTGAGCAATTTGCAGAGTGCGATTTGCTCCTTCCAGGCACTACTTGCTTTTTATAGGATGTAATTCCATAATTAACAGTAAGGTCAAGAGGCTGTAGACAGCCATCAGCAGAACATGAATGGAAATAGCTCAGACTGGAGTCAGACCTTTGAACTTCCAGGGCTGAACTCACAAACTATGAGCATTAGCTGGTAAATAAGCTTAGAGGGTGGATGAGCATCCTGGATGCTCACGAAGGGAAGGACAGGATTTACTGACATCTTTCTCAACCCATCTCTAACATGACCTGCTGACCGTGTTTCCATGAGCTGTAGCCATATCTGATGTCTTTACCTCCAGTATGAGGTAGACTCCTATAATAAGTCAGTGATGTGGGGCTCTTTACCTCTTTCTCTTCCTCATTGAATTATTTGGCCATAATTGACCATAATTTGGCTTTATCTTCATTATTCTTTAGTATATCTTTATTACTACCCTGCATCATGCTTTGGAAATGGGCACAAGATTTGTGCCCTTGTGGGATGACATTTTCACTAGAAACATTGGCCAGGTGAGTCCCGTTTTCCTCAGCAAAATGTAATTCTCCATCTAAGCTCTTTTCAAAACTGCAAATCTCCCCCGCCCAGTCTGTTTGTTTAAATGATTATCATTTATTTGGAAGCGGAAATGTGGGCTTTTATTTAATTTTGTAATCATATCATTCTAAAAAAATTAGTGGGTTGGGATTGGTTTTTGGTTTTCATTTCCTCAGACTATTTACTTTGAGCTGGCCAGCCCTGGAGAATTACAGCCCAAAAGGTGATGAAAAAATGAAAGCGGAAATGTGATACAGAAATGTTTAAATAACATCAGCTCCAGCTGTCACCAGAAGCCAGCATTGTTCTTGTTCACTGTGGACGAAGTGAAGAGGAGGGTCCTCTCGAACAACTTGACCGTATTTTTGTGGGGTAACAGATGCATTAGTGAGATCTTTGGTTTTGGAGAGCTAGTGGCTTGTGATACAATAATGATGTTTGTGAAAAGGAATGGTTTTGCTTAGGAAATGTGTTTATATTTTCACCTGTTCCTGCTGCAAGTGTGTAAATAAGAGGGAAAGACTCTGCTGGCACTCCTGTTCTTTACTCTCATTCAAATTTTGCTATCTTGTTGTCGAACCCCTCCTACCTACTGAAAACGGCCTCTTTCCTCTGCAGAATATTTGCAAACAGAAGGCAGTTTCACCACACACTGTGGGAAAAAATAAAAGTATGCTTCACATTTCAAGAATATTTCGTTTTATTGCTCAAATTCCATTCAGCTCTAGCAAACACAATTCCCGTGTTTGCCCTTCCCTCACCAACTCGCCTGTGGTCCTGTCTGTAGCATCTGCTCTGCCAAGCCACCCACCATGGTGACTTGCCTTTCCCCCTGCAAACTTCTTCCCCGGTGATAATTTATTTTCAGCGCTGATCTAAAACTCACTGGAAATGACGGGATGATTTTTGCGGGTCTTAATGCACTTTAAAGGCAAGCGCTGGCTCTTCAAGTGTTCTAGGAAGAAGTTTGCAGGACAGAAGCTGTTTTGGGGAGCACCTGCCCCTTGCAAGCATCTCTCACATCCGTTTCAGATCCCTGTGGGAGATGTCTTGGCAGGAGAAAGGGCTAACTTGAATCATAACCAATGCTTTTTTTCTCTTTCTTTTCCTTTTTCTTCATGGAGTGAATGCCAGAAGAGGGAGGAACGGGCACACTGCAACACCTTGTGCCTGCAAAAGCAAACCGGGAGTATCCCCCTATGCTCTAGACACCCTATTCCTCCCTCCACCTGCCTTGAGATCTGAATTGCTGCTGTCCCTAATGATTTCATTTGCAAAAATGCAGTGGGCTGCATCTGCTGTGTGTCATGAGGACAGGAGGGGGATGGGGGGGGAAGGGATTTTACGTCATAAAGATAACAAAATCATCCCCGTAACGCACTGTGATTTATTGCTCTGTCTCGTGGCCTCAATAACTTCGGTATCTCTGCACAGCATCTGCTCTGGCCTCTTGAGTTTTACGCTATTTCAAGCTGCTGCAGCAAGTCAGACCTCCTCAGCCTCCAGAAGAAGTCAAGAGGGGTCTTAAGCCTGAGGCTTATTCCCCAGCCTCACTCTGCCCGAGTTACTTGCTGCCAGTGCAGCACCCTCCATCAGTGGTAGTCGTGTCCTGGGGAGAGGTGCCCCTGGAGAGTCTACTTATAAATAAGTAAGAATCCTAATATCAGCAGGCAGCACAGAGCCAGCTGTGGCTTCGGAGGTGTGGGAAGGAGCAGATGGAGCAGTGAAAGGTGGTGGGGTGACATCATCAGGATGCACCGGGAATCGTCAGGATGATGCCCGTGAGCATAGGGATACTTTTCTGTAAGTCTTCCCTCTGCCTATTTTTCTCCGTTTATTGATCAAGGAAGCATTGCCTTTCCCGGAAGCCATTCCCACCCAGGCACCTCCTCCTCCTCCACCCCAGCCTCCACAGAACACAGATGCTGCATGAGGATTTTTCAGGGAAACACTTTGCTTTAAAAGCAGCCAGTTTATCTGAGCTCTCTTTTGCAGAGACGGACCCGCTGTTGCACCAACAGGAAGGTTCTGCTCACAGAGAGGGTGTGTTTCCCATGTGCCAGCAGAAAAAATGGTCTCATAAAGCCACTCACCTGTGATGAGGGTGATTCAGGGTATGAACCAGCAGGTATCTTGGCTAATTCTCACGAAAGTAAAAGGCTCTAGCTGGACACATGCCTGGGATGGGAAAATTTCCTTGGTTTGTGTCTGGTGCAGCAGGGACAGGACATTTGGCGTTGGACATGCCAGGAGAACACCTGGCACACACATTTCAGGAACAAAACTTAAAAGGGTTTGAATTAATCTCCACATACCACAGAACTGCTTTTGAATTCTTGCAGGAAGTAAAATGATTCCCCAGCCAGCTTTAACAAACCACAGACTTGTTGGGGTCGGCAGGCACCTCTGGAAGTCATCTGGTCCGGCCCCGCTGTTCATACAGGGCCACCCGGAGCGGGTTGCCCAGGACCATGTCCAGACAGCTGTTGATCATCTCCAGGGATGGGGACTCCACAGCCTCTCTGGGTGACCTGTGCCATTTCAAGGGAAGAAAGACGCAAGTCCTGCAGTTCGTGCTGAAATGTCCTCAGCACTGTTTGCTGTTTGTGGATGCAGAGTTTGACACTTCAACTCCAAAGGTGTGAAATATTACCTCAGGGCAATTTGGCAAGCGTTTTTTTTCCACAGCTTAGCCTTGAAGCCCATAAATCTCACCAGCAAGCAGCAGCATGCATCCTTAAAATTGGGCAGTGGGTAGGACCTGCTGCTTCTAATTCTCTTTTAACCTTTGCTGAGCTGCTTCTCCTTAAATTGCTGCTACAGCTATTTAATTTCCCCCCCCAACATTACCAGTTGTTGTATTATTGTTATTGTTACCATTAAATTGTTTCTTTTCGCTTGAATGGTGGAAGAGGAATGCACCAGCCCTGGTGATGCCATGTCCATGTTACAGCAGACAGCAACTTTCTACAAGGACATTGATCCTAATTAGAAGGAAACACAAACAGCCCCAGTCTACACCCCAACATGGTCCTAAAGGCAGCTGGAAGATCCCCACAGAAAAGGGAGATCCTCATGTCCCTCCTTAACTTTGTGTGAAGCTTGTGACAGGATCTCAGAATAAAAAAAATAAAAAGGTCTCAAATTACCTTTTCAGATTCACAGAATCACAGAATCATCTGGTTGGAAGAGACCTCAAAGATCATTGAGTCCAACCGTTCACCCAGCACCGCCAGGGGCCCTAAACCATGTCCCTCAGCAGCACCTCCACACGGCTGGGAAACCCCTCCAGGGATGGGGGCTCCACCACCTCCCTGGGCAGCCTGTGCCAAGGCTTCACAACCCTCTTTGTAAAGAAGTTCTTCCTGAGATCTAACCTAGATCTCTCCTGGTGCACCTTGAGGCCATTTCCTCTCCTCCTATTGCTTGTTATACGGGAGAAGAGACCAACCCCCACCTCTCTACAACCTCCTGTCAGGGAGCTGATGGACCCATTCGGGTCCCTGAACCCATTGGCTGGTTTTATGGTTTGAGCTGTCTTTTTCGAGGGGAAATTTTTGGAGATTTTGCTTTGTGTCCTTGATTCCTTATTATATTTCATTTATGTATCTTTATGTCTTTTTTAAACAAAGCATTGCTTAAAGGTTTCAGGTCAGTTTACAGTACTCTCTGCTCAAGGAGGCAGTTCTCACCTTCTTCCCAGAATCCTCCCACTACTGCCCTGTCCCTTTCTTGCGCCAGCATAAACTTTCGAGCAGCCGCAGCGGGTTTGATCAACAACAAATCCAGCTTTAAAAAAATCCCATCCTTCCCCCCTGCAATCTGGATCAGCTCCCTGAACAAAGACAGCAGTTTGAGGCCACATTATTGCTGCTACAAATGCTGCTTTTATTTTGCTATTAGTGTTACTGCAGCTACTATTCCTACCTGGCTTTCAGGGAGGAAATTTATGACAGTTCTATTTTCTGCAAAAAACACATAGAAGGATACGTCTGCCTCTGGAAACAGCCAGCAGTTTGGGTGCAGTTCAGTGAAATTTGCAGATGAAGAAACCTCATCCCATTTTCTCCCCCATTGTGGCTTTTCTCCAACAGAAAGTGCAATTTGCTGCTATCGCCCTGTATTAGCATTGCACTGGGCTGTTAGAGTGTGTGTCCCTCAAACAGCTCGTTGCAACACCTAGGAGAGCCTAGCGCATTCCCCAGGGAAGCCGGCTCCATTTAAAATGGGAATTACAAGCATTTTGGTGCTGAAGTCAGTGGTTTGAACCTCACCATCTGCAGTCTTGCTGCAGTACTTCTACATCCTAATTCCATCTGTCAAAGCTCAGGAGAGTTGAGGTGGTGAGTCTGGCATTGTGAAACAGCATCGAGCTCGGGCAGAGAAAGGAATTCCGGGTCCAAAAGAAAATTAGGGAATCCAAAGCAGTCACCACTGGAAATAATGCTCACCCATTTATTGCTGAAATCCTGTGCTTAAAGACATAGAGCCACAGAGCTACTGAAAACACACTGCTTTCTGTCTTCAAAAACCCACCTTACCTGTCTTCTGTAGAGCTGTGCTTTCCCCTTAACTTAGAAGCCAGAAAAAATTCCCCTTGTCTTCTCCGGCACAACCGTTATTGGACTGCTTGTGGTGCAAGAGCTGCAGCTCTAAAACCTTTTCCCTCTGATCCGCCAGGTGTAAACTGATTCAGGTTACTTTAGCTGGGGCTTTCTACATCATTATGCCTGTTCTTTCTAGAATGTGCCAACCACGTCCCGAGAACACAGAGGTGTTTAGGTTAATTTAAAGTTAATTTCATACCCCTACAAACCCTCTCTCAATTGCCTTTATCTGCCTAAACCATCCTCGTGACATCTACCAACTCCTCAGTCCCTCTCATCTCCATCCTCTTCCTCCTCTGTAAAACACACTAAAGAGCCTATTTTCCAAGTTCAGGAGAGCTGAATTATTCATTGCAGAGGGATGAATGTAGCTCTTTTCATCCATCCCCGATCGGATTCTGATCTCCGTGAATGCTTATTGTTATTCACAACTCCTCTCCTGCTAGTTTGGATAAACAGCATCAAATCAGCGGGCTGTTTCCAAATTGGTCCTTGCTGTTCCCAGCCCCAGGGCTGGTGGTGGCAAGTGCTTTTGCTACCAAATGGGTGGCTGAAAGTGCAGAGAGGGAAGATGAAAGAGGGGAAGCAAAGGAGAAACAGGGAATTAAAATTTTTTTGCTCACTGTTACCCTTGTTCCTATGCATATGTGGGTGTTTCCTGGGAAAACGGGCATTCCTTGAACGTTAGTGTGAATGAACACCTTTTTGTGGGAATGTTTCCAAATAGCAAATGACAGCGGGCATGGACACTGTCACCCAGAACATCTGCGGGGGATCCAGAGGAGCCTGTGTGAAAATGAAGAGTCTCATCGCAAATGCTTCACCTTTCCTGATACTCATCTCCTGTTCCTCCTCTAAGAAGCAGCCACTCACCTCCACTCTGTTTCCTCTCACTGGGGAATTTGGAGGGTGTTGTGGGGATCTGGTAACAAATCTCGGCCTTGGCTGTGAGGATAAACATCTGGAGCCAAGGTTCAGCCCAGGCATGACCTGTACCACTTGGGAATCATGGCAAACATCTGGATTTGCATTGTGTTCCATGAAATACGAGGTTTAGGGTCTAAATGATGCATCAGGTTTAATTCTAAATGCAAAGGGCTTTTGCTCCTAGCTCTGCTTTCCTCAATCACATCTTTTTGAGGGACCTTGAAGAAAACTCCATGGATTGCTCGAGTAACACTTCTGAAGGCTACCCCCAGGTTCCAGGGGAATAATCTGCCTTCACAGCTGTCACCTCCGCTTAGTTCTATCAAATGTGTTTCAAGGGACTTCAGTTTCCCACAAAGCATCTCATGGTGCCTGGTGAAATGACAATATGTAATTACCTAGTGGAAATGCACCACGTTCTGTATCCACAGGGAACAGACAGAGCTGGGTGAGGTGGTTAGCTGTGCTGCTCCACCTCTCCCTGCGGCATCACCTTGCCCCATGCTTCAGGAAAAAGTCATCACTTGGGCAGCGTCAGGGGAAATTCTGTTTGCAAACAATATGTGAACCTTCAAGAGGGGTGAAAACAGGCTTGTGAACAATCTGTAAACCTTCAAGGGGGGTAGAAATAGAATGAATGGGTATTTTAAGGTTCCTCAGCAAAGGAGAACATGTATTGGAGCAATGACAGGCACAGAGAAACAAACTGGGAGTTTATAAACGAGCCACATTCAATCATTGGGAGAGAGATTGCTGTGCTTGTGTCCAGCTTAGTAAACTTTTCTGCAGTGCAGGCTCAAGGGAAAGACGATCCAGCAATCTGGGCACACTCAAGTGATCACAAATCTATTCTTCCTCCGCCCTCGAAGCCCTCTCCTGCACTTACATTCCTAAGTACTCTGTGCAGCTGCAAAGGCAGGAGAGAACTATAACCCACGATACCGCCTCTGCATTATCCTCCAAACTGCCACTGAAGCCTCTAATGCAGAATCTTCTCCCTTGGGAGATGCTGAATGACAGACAGATGGATTAGTCATGTGCCAGGTGCCATTCCCAGCATGGAGCGTAAGGGAAAAGCAACCTCTTCTTCCTCTTTCCAAATGGGGCTGAGGTGATCTGGAAGCCACTGAGAGAGAATAAATATGGAGCATGATCATCTGTCATTTCTATATGTTCATCGCTGTTGGACTATTGCCATTTCCTTAAAAACAATAATTATCTCCCATCTGCATAATTCAACACCAGCCTCAGTACCAGCCGGGGCTGTGCCATCTGAGTTATTTGTGGTTTTCTAGAAAGAGGGAGGAAAGGAGCAAAATGTGGGGAAATCCAGCTTTATTTGTTAGGCTACAGGAATGTCACAGGTGTGGTAGTGAGATCACCATCTGAGGAAGCCCATGTCCAGAGCTCAGAGTGATAGACCAAACTTTGAGGAAGCCTTGTGAGTACCAGAGTACCAGCCTGACCTGTGAAAAGTCTGGTGCCCTTTATTTTGGAATTCGGCTCCCAAATTAATCTAATAAAAGTCTTGACATTGAGGAAAAGGGTCAGAGTACAATGAGTTTTACGATAAGGGAAGTTGTGGTAGGGTCATGGCTTGGTTTCGCGAACGAAGATTTGGGAAGGGTTTTCCCTGTGCTTCAGATTTGAGCAGACCCTTCAAGCCTGCGCGGTGGATTTTTTAGGTGAGGTGCAGCGTGCATGGAACCGTCCCCACCCTTTACACCTGAGGTTCATCTGCCAGGGCCTAGCGAGCTTGGACGGTGACAGCGAAGTCCTCGGGTCGTAGGTTTGGTTAGAGCGTCCTTCTCTTAGATGGAGCCTTACAAGGCTAAACAAACTCCATCTGCCCGGGTTTGGAGTCAGAGTTGTCCTTCTCCTAGGATGGCTGCCCGAAGGCTAGTGAGACCATCCTGCCCGTGGACACACTTTGTCTGACCCTTCAGCTGAGACCCGTCTGGCCTGGGAGACCCCACCGGAGGCACATGCCACCACCAGCACAGCTCTCAACCTCACAAGGGCACGCAAGCTCCTTCCCCAAGGCAAGGGGGTGCCTGTGAAAGAGTCACTGCTCTACCTCCGGACATCACAGACCCGGGCACGGGGCAGCCGGGGCCTGCAAAAAAATCCCCTTTGAGGAACAGTGCACTGGGATGGCTCACGTCTGATACTCAGCAAGTCCAGAAGGCATCAGGCAATGTCAAGGAGCATCACTGCTTTCTGGTCAGTGCTTGAATGCAAGGAGGAATGAAGTTGACGGTGTTGGTTGAGGCCATTGGGCTTGCTGGACTTCGAGTTTCTTTAGTGCATCTGAGACTGGCAGCAATCAGTGTATGTGTCTTCTGTCCATCCTCTCCAAAATGTGGAAAAAAGCATCAGAGTGACCTCTGAGCTAACTCTTGCCTATTTAGAATGTACAAGACAGTGGTTTTGACTGTAGCAGGGTATTTTCTTAGTGTGTGATCTTCACTGTCTGCTGAGGTGTCAGAAAAGAAACATCTCAGAGGCTTCAGTGCAGGAGGTTTTTCTCTTTATTGTGCTGCAGCTCTCACCAAAGGGTCATTGTCTGGGGAGTACCATCCAGGTGTCCTCCAGAAGGGCTATTGTTCTGGTACCAAATGCAAGCCCTAAGCCAGCCACAACACAATCAGGTTTACTTTTATCTTGTCCGTGGAGCAAGCTCTCAGCCTCACACTTGGAGGTATCATGCTCTCTCCTGAGTCAAATAAAGGGGAAAAGTGCATTTTTTCTCATTATGAAGACAACCCTTCCTTAGTGTCCCTCATCCAGGGCTCTGCTTTGATCAGGTCTCACGCATTTTCATCAGCTGCAGCGTTGACCACTCTGCAGTGCTCCACTGAGATTGGCAGATGGATCACCAGCTCCTTCCTTACCTGCTGTCCCCGTTCCTTGATGTCTTCTGCTCTAGTTTGCTTTATTTGCCGTGCTGTGGGGAAGTTGGGCCTGGGGATGAGATGCCAGGAACAGGAGCTGTTATCAATGTTAGACCGATTATTCACTTTACCCCTATACCTAATACCTCCATCCCAAATGAATGTGAGTGCTCTCCTACCTGCTCACATCCCCCAGGATGGGATTGCCTTTCACCGCCTGTCCATAAACACACTGGACAGTGCTTTGAGAATCAGTAAATTCCTTTCCTTCCATCCCTCTGCTCAAGACATTTGAATTTTCAATTGACTAGCACATGAGCTACATCTGCAGGATCTCTGCTTTGCCTACCAGGGCTCCTTAAAGAACTGCACAAATAATTTAAATGGCTGGTTTATTGTTAAAGGCATGTACCTGATTTCCCCACCGTTCAGGCGGAGTGAATCGTCCCAGCTCCATTGATTTCCAAATTAGAGTGTCAAGGATCCAGCCCATACCTTATGGAAATCAATACTGGTGATCAGGACCACACAGAAACTGCTCATAAGCTGTTATCTTGGTGTTAACTCAAGTTAACCGGCACTGACAATGAGTTCCATTGAATCAGCTGGCCATTAAGTCCAGACACTCAAACCCCGAGCTGAAATTCAAGCCAAGGGTTAGCAGGAGAGAGACCCCATCGCTTGTAGTGCCAGATCCAAGTCTGACCCTTCTCATGTCGGACGGTGTCGCCAGTTGTTTTAATTACACCGGGTTTCCTTTTGTGCTGCATATTAGCTAACTTGGTTTGTGGGTTTTCTTTTTTAATTGAGCGTGGCTGGAGGACAGCTGAAAAACACTCTTCACCTGTCTCACCAGTGCCGTCATCTGCACCTCTGCATCCCAAGGGCAGGCAGGATAACACTGCGCACCAATAAAATCATCATATACTCAGCTTGAAAGCGATAAGACAAAATCAAACTGTCTGCAATAACAAAGACCGAGTCTTTTGATGGTGAGGAAGGAGGGAGGGCATCATTATGCACATTTTATTACTGCAGTTTTCAAACCTGGTAGTGATGGGAATTTAATTCTCTGCTGCACTGGAGCTGTATCTGGAGCAGAGAGTGAAGGAGAAAGTTTTTAGGTATCCCTTGATGCTGGATGTGCTGCCTAAGCTGGTATCCAGAGCCCCCTGGGTTTGACAGAAGGACGGGCCCTGACACCATGCCAAGTGACCAAAGTGTTGGGCAGCTCAGGAGGTTCACTTGGAATGCTGGGACTGCCTGGCTGTGCTCTCCTACCTCCCCTCAGCCGCAAGGAAAAACGTGTTTGCTTAAAGCGAGATTGTTTATTGATTAATGCTCCTTTTGAACTTCACTGCTTCAGATGATTAGGAATGGGCAACAATCTGAGCTCAGACGGTTCAGGTCCTGGCGGGGGGCACGTGTAGAAATAAAGCTCACTTAGTAGGTTAAGCTAGAGCTTTTTTTTTTTTTTTTTTTTTTTTTAGCCATTCCAGTGCTTGCTTCCTTGCTGAACTCACTGATGGAAGGACAAAAAAGGAGGATAAAACTCCTCTTGGAGGGTTAAGGTAGGGTTTTTTTTTTTTTTTTTTTTTTTTGGGCGGCAAAGGGGGAGTTGAGGGCACATGAACAGCTCGTGGGAGAAGCTCAGTCTGCAAAACTGGGGAAGGGGAGGGTTAGACAGGCAGTAATGGGTGAAAGTGCAGGCATCCAAGCAGTTGTGGTTATGTCCCTGTGCCCTTTATTTGCCCACACCTCCAGTCCACCCTTTGCACCCGGGGTCTTAGAGCATAACTATGCACAAAACCATAAAATAATTGGGGTGGTAAGAGAACTCTGAAGGTCATCTAGTCCCACCCCTCCATTCAAAGCACGGCCAACCTCAAAACTGGAGCCAACTCCAAAGCTAGATCATGTGGATGAAGGTTATGAGCCTATATCCAACACGTGATGCTGCTTAGCATAATACATCTAGGTGAGGGTTGCTTCCCAGGGGATGGTAGCAGTTTTTCCATCATCTCTACAATGATCAATATGGTCTTGAAAGCAAAAATTATCTCCAAGAGGTCTTAATGAAACACATTTCAAAGGCCCTTTACACCTGAGCATGATAAAAGAGGACTAAGCCAACTAAGAATTACTCTTCCCCCATGCGTTCACAACTCAGGCTTACTTCTTGCAGGAAGATGTCATTTATGGGGAAAAGGGGGGGGGGGGGAGAAAATTCCTTTTTTTTTTCCCTTTCCCCACCGCC
>NW_010394622.1:46481-49115 GCF_000710305.1 Buceros rhinoceros silvestris
TTTTTTTTTGCCATGTCCCAACAGGCAGCGATGAGGTGTAGCTAAAGTGGCAGGCTGCACTTTATGCCGATGAAACATTATTCAGATAAGATGGAGGCAAGAGATCTTAGCTGGGGTAGGGAAAAAAAGACTGGTTTAAGGTTATTATGCAGAAAGCACCCTGCTGCACGAAATCTATGGGAAATTGCATATTCTGTCACATTTACTTATTGAATCTCAATTTCATCATAGCATGAGGAAAAAATATATCAACCTCCCTTGTAGCTCTTATTAGATTTCACAACCTTTCAGTATTAAAATGCCAGCTCTGGGAACAGTGTTTCTCTCTCCATTTTCTCTCTTCCCCCTCCTCCCCACCCCTTGGTAACATACCAGACATTGGAGGTGTGGTACAGAAACCCCAGTGTGGAGATGGTCTGAATCCATATGCCACAGAATGAGATGGAATTAACAGCTCTGCTCGCAAAGATACCTCCAGCTTTCTCCTTGGCCACCCATTTATTCTCTAAAAGCCATTCCCACGTTAAGAAGCTTCCAGACTAGGATTGTATCCTCTTTTTTTTTTCAGGGATTCCCCAAATCTGCATGTTTTGCAGAGCATTGTAGTTCCTGCTCAGACCGAAAGGAGCTTAACAGTCATCAGCTCACCCTGTCCTCCCCTTCCTCCTGGACTCATACTCGCAGCAACTTCCATAACGTGTTTGAGTAGGTGGACAAACCAACACCCTACTGCAAGAGGAGGGTAGAATTGTCTGGCAGCCCAAATCCTGCCCCAAGCTGCTCCCACTGTGGCCCAAGGGTTGGCCGTTCTGCTTCTTGCAGTGAGGAGAAACTAGAGGAGCGTTCTTGGTTCTACATAGAAAGATCACGTGCTTAGATAAGTTCTGAGACTGCTTGAGTGCATTAAGAAATGCTCCCAAAGGTCATCCTCACCATTACTAGAAGCTCAGTAAAACTTGATGATCTTTTATGCATCCCCCAGTCAACCTCCATGATCTGGCTTAAGACATGAACCCGTTGGAGGAGGTCCATAGGTCCATAGGAGGCCACAAACGTGATCTGAGGGCTGGAACCCCTCTGCTGTGAGGACAGGCTGAGAGTTGGGGGTGTTCAGTCCGGAGAAGAGAAGGCTTCGGGGAGACTTTAATGCCACCTTTCAGTGCTTCAAGGGGTCTGTCAGAAAGATGTGGACAGAGATTTTAGCAGAGCCTGTTGTGATAGGACAAGGCGTGATGGTTTGAAACCAAAAGAGGGGAGATTTAAACTAGATCTAAGAAACAAATAATTGATGCTGAGGGTAGTGAGACACTGGCCCAGGTTGCCCCGAGAGGTGGTAGAAGCCCCATCCCTGGAAACCTTGCAGGTCAGGTTTTTGGGGGATCTGAGCAACCTGATCCGGTGGAAGATGTCCTTTCTTCCTGCAGGGAGCTTGGACTCTATGATGTTTGAAGGTCCCTTCCAACCCAAAACGTTCTGTGATGTGACAACCCATCTCTTCCTCTCTCCTACAAGCGAGAGAAGGCGAATTCTGCACTGGCTCTAGCCAGAAGTATTGCTTTGCCATCCCCAGACTTGTAAATCTTCCCTGGCTGTGCAGGGAGCATGCAGAGGGACCGGCTCTGGAGCGAGTGGGTGTTTAGTGTTTCAGAGGTGGGCTGGGAGTGCTGCATTATAAAGTTATCAATCTCTCGAGCAAAGCACGCCTCGGCTGCTGCAGGGCAAAATATGCTGCTTTCTCTAGTCTTAAAAAATATTCTCTTCTGTGTGTAAACAGATTGAGGGAAACAAATGGTTTCCTCCAGTTAAATGCTTTAAAGAGCAATCCAGCCTTTGGGTATCACCTAAGGTGGGGAGGAGAAAGCAGTTGTAGGCTAAAGGAGTGGATTGCTTTCCTCGTCTCTGCAGAATGGTCTTGCATATTTAGCCTGAGCAATGTCTACCTGTGATGCCTTCCTGATCTACCTGGCTCTAGGGAGGAAGCCAAACCACGCTGAACTCAAGTCAGGTCAGGAAAAAGCCCAGCTATCTGATCTGAATTTGTTATGGGCCACAGGAGAAATAAATCCCACAACTCCACAGTAGGAGCATAGGAGCCAGCAACGGGAAAAATACTGGAGTGCCTGAGGCTCAGTTCAGATAAAAGCTGCAGCTAATTATACAAACCAAATATTCATCTCTGAATGAGCCAAACGGGGCTGGAAACATGAAGGGAGCAGCATCTCCTGTGATGTCTCATCCCCTCGGTTTTGGTCCCTGTCCCCTGGCAGAAGGGCAGAACTGAGAAATCTCTGAATGAAAAGTGGCCAGGACTCGGGGAAGACCTTGCCGAGGGCCACCTGAGCGGCTTGTTTCTCTACCCACTTTTAAAGAACAACTCCTCCCTTCAAAGAGAGGAAAGCAACCTTGCACCACCCTGAAAGCCTACACCATGTCTGCTGGACCTTTTCTAATTCGTTATCCTCCTTCTTAGGTAGGTTCTCACACAAATCAAAAGCACCGTCAGGTGAGACGCAGAGGCACACGTGTGATGTGCTGTTTTACACAGCTCCAAAAGGATGAAAGTCGAATTCCCTGAGTGGACTTGAAGAGCCATAAAAAAAAAAAAAAAAAAAAAATTAAAAAAAATAACAAACC
>NW_010394622.1:49128-69509 GCF_000710305.1 Buceros rhinoceros silvestris
GCCAAATTCCCGGGGTGAGCTTGAGAAGCAAAAAAAAAAAAAAAAAAAAAAAAATTAAAAAAACTACTAAAGCCGTTCTTCCTCTGAAGCACTCCCTCTGAATAAAAATAATAGTGCTGAGGCAGCACTTTCTGTCCTTAAATCCCTGTGTGCTTTTCCAAAGGAAGGTCAATGCCATTGCCCCTGTTCACAAGTGCGGGAAAGGAGCTGCTGGTTTTTTATAAAGGTTTTGCCACCCCCACAGCATGGCCCTGTTTAACGGAGCCGCTGAACATCCCTTTTTTGTCAGGGATTGAACCAGTCCTGAAGGTTTCTGCAGGACTTCCTACCTTTATGCCTTCTTCTTGTCCTCCCTCCTTTAAAAAGAGCAGCGTGGTGTTACGCCATCCCAGAAGCCAGACTTGCCTGACATTTGCTGTGTCTCTGCTCTTCTTCATCCAGCCAAACTCCTGCAGCACTTTGCTACAGTGAGAACGGAGTAAAGAGTAAGTGAAGTTGATGCTTCATGAAATTAAGATTTTCCTCCAACTCAGCACCTTTTTGAGATTGCATCTAACCAAACTAGCTCATCTCTTTCCTGGCAGCATGTGAGTCCAAGTGATAACCAGACAATGGGGCCAAACCCATCATCTTCCTATATGCCACCGTGGGCTGTCCCCTCCCTGAAGTGCTCCCTTGTTTCTTCTGGAGGTGCTGGGTTCATCCTACATCTCTGCCTATCCCTGCTGTATCCCGGCTTTCTCTTCCTCCGCAGCATCTGTTTATCCATCTCTCCAGGTTACAGGTTCTTAACCTGCTCGTGCCTCAGATGATTAATTCTCTCCTTTCTGCCAGGTTGCTGCCTGGCAGATACTAGCAGGTTGCCATCTATCCACATTCATTTCTAAACTGTAACTACTTCTCTCCCCCAGTTCCCAGCCTCCAGAGTATGTGGCCCTCTATGCATCAAAGCATTGAACTGGCTTTTCTCTTCTCAGCCAGCAGGAGCTTCCCACACCACGGCCCCCTGTCAGCTGTGGTAGGAAGGGAGGTGAATAAATATTTAAACGAGAGATGGGCAGTAGCGTGGGGAGATACCGAGTAGAGACTCTGGCAAGGAGGTGGCTCAGGCTTCCACCATCAGAAAGACTTTCTCAGAAAATGGTGTTAAACCCAGAAATGGTTGAACAACAATTTAAACTGCATTAATATTTCTTTTAATCTGTTTCAATTAGCTCTGGGCTAACAATTATTTTATTAACATGGCAGTTACACTAACAATAAATTCTTGGCTCTATCTATATATACAAGGTGTTGTTCCTTTTCACCCATAAACAACCTTTTGAATGCAACATGTTTTCTAAAGATGGTCTGAATATGAGGACACCATCACAGGCATGAGAGCTGCTATGAATATTAGTGGTTCTTACGAAGACATGAAGGGTGGCAGTGAGTTTAGGAAGCTCCATATTAATCAACACGATGTAGGGTTGGAGAAGTCGAAGAACTTCTTGGCTTTGAATGGTGATTTAACACCTTTGCTGACTTCGATTTTATGATAACACGGGCTTCTCCTCTCAGTACATTGCACTGTTGTTTGTAAGTCCATCCTGGATGACATGCAGTTATTGGTGAAGGCCTGATCCTAATAATTTAGAAATAAATTCTACAAAGACCATAATTTCTCCCGATTTAGATTAATACGAACAGAATCGAGACCACATATGCCGTTTTTAGAGGAATAAACCAAATCTTTTTTAACACTGGAGTCTGCTAATGGCTCTAGACTGTAATTCAGAGCCTGTCTGATGAGTAGTTTTGCATGGCATCAAAGATTTTTTCAAGCAGAAATATGACCAAAATAACGCTTCAGCTTCACTAGATCAATAGCACTGAAAGATAAGGCCATCCAGTTGCTAAAGAGGTCTGTTTAGTTTCTCTGTCAGGCACTGATCCTCGGTAGAATCAGTTGGGTTTACTTACAAGCATTATCACATCGCATATTGCAGACTCCTTACCCAGAAGCAGTGATGTTCTTGACAGGGAAGTTGAGAAAGTGCCAACCAATATGTGCTGAACATCCAAGAAATGAAAATCCGTGGTAGTTAGATCTCATAACTGTGTGGCCCTACTACATTTCAGCAGTGTTTACTTCAAACCAAGTTAGAGGGAGGCTCTGGTGGGAGAGTGGAAGGTGTCATGTAACAGAAAATAGATGGTCATCTGCTCGCTTGCTGGTGGCCTGGGAAACAAGGGGTGAAGGATGACTTTTCAGTATTGGTCAGACTGGGTTGATATAAAATGCTTCCCTGTTCAGCGAGAAGATACAACGCCCACGGGAAAGAATTTAAGAAAGTGTAAAGCTGTGAAGGATGAAGGAGGCTGAACTACTCCTGTCTCTGTCATTTTTAATAGGCTTTTGAGTTAGCATTGTTCCTCTGATGAAATAAATGTACCTCAGCTTCTTTGCCTCAGCCTGCTGCAATAATTACCCTAGAGAAATTAGGACTACCTGGTTTCCTCTCAAAAAATAACTGATGGATCTTTTCTTTGAAGAAAAATCCCCTGACCACCTTTCCCAATGATATTGTTGGATGCCGTTAATTAAGAGGGGTCAGGCAAGGATGAGAACTTGGCTGGTACACCTCAGAGGATCAAGCCGTTGTTGCTGGGGACCTTGAAAACACCCTGTTCCCTAATTCAGCCTTGTACCAGTAGTTAGGAAGAGCATTAGGGGGCACTGGAGGTACTTTCGTAAAAAAATTTGCATGCTTTGTTTAATTAACAGCTGGTTAATCAAGTGTTAAGCTACCTAAAAGCCTTTCAAGCCCTGCAGTGCTTCTCTCCTAACCACCTGCCTGCTTTCTTCCTGCAACTGTTGGTAGTGCAAACCTGCTTCTTTTCATTCCTCTGCATCAATTGCAGAGAGAATATGAAAGAGAAAGGGAGATACTCAGTGAGGTGCCCAGGTGCTCAGCTCCAAACAGATGAAAGGAAACACGTCCCCGCACAATTAATGTGTGGCTGTTGTTTCAGGGAGGTATCAGCATCGAGACGTGATCCTCTGTGGGTTTCTCCAAAGCCTTGTGCATCTCTGTGGGGAATGAGGCCACCCAGAAAAAGGATTAGACAATCTGACATGGTGTCTCTCCTCAGAACACCAGCCAACTTCCAGCTAATGAGATTGAGGAAGAATTTTATTTTCTGAGAGAACTGTTTCATGAGTGTCAACTCCAAAGTCTTTCTGTCGTGTAGATGGAGATGTCCAGCCAACGTCCAGTCTCTCAGGGAGACAAAACTGGCAAAAACCCCAGCGTAATGGATGGGCCAAGGGCTTGGCGGTTCTTAGAGCTCTTCTATCACCAAATCCCTCAACTGCTCCTTGACCAGGAAGTGTTCTTATTTTTTATCATTCTAAAACTTCTGGGCCATGCTCCCTCAAAGGACCCTTCCTTTCCCTGAGGGCTTCCCTCCCTCTTCTCCAGTACACTCAGAGATGTCTCTGAGCCATGGGTGAGTAGGGCTCCCTATGCTGATGGCTGAGTAAAATTTGAGGTGAACTTTTAGTACCGCCAAAGCCGATGGTAATTACAACGCATTTAGACTGAAAACCTGCTAATATCAGTGTGAGAGAACAACAACTCAGCATGTAGTCTCTTGTTTTTGGAGACAAAAAGAAAGGGAGGGCACATGCAAACTTTTTGGGGGCCAAAAGTTTTCTGTTGCTTTTTCTTTTTTTTTTTTTTTGAGAATGTTGTCAGCAATTTGCAAATTTCCCACCTGTTCTGTTCATACACGAAAAGAGCTTCAGTCCCTTCTCCTTTCTAAGTGATTTTTAATGTATAGCAAGAACGCACAGTGTTGACAGCTCTCCAGTTTTATCACAAGTCTCATTATACTTTTTTTTTAAGCTGAGGCCACCTATCCCAAAATACAAGATGGGATTTTTTTGGGGGGTGAAAATTAGCATGAAAAAGTGTCTACTTTTTTTCCTTTTTTGTTTGAGTCAAAAAATTTCAAGTACACTGAGCAACTCTATTTAAAGATCCACCACCTTTACAGGGGTCACAAGATTACTCGTGATTCTTGTCTTGTTTGAAAAAAGAAGCGAGTATGCTTCAAGCCTTCACAGGTGGGAAAGAAAAGGCTTTGAAATCCATTTCCAGCAGGCCAAAACTTGGAAAGCTCAGTGACTATTTCAACCTGAGGTTTCTCAGAAGGAGTCTGCCCTATAACTTTTGTAACCTTTGGAGTTGGAAACAACCAACAAGAAGCAAAGGTGTTTCTTGGGACAGCAGTATAAAGGTTGCCGCAAGACAGTAATTGCCTTTGAATAAAGTGAGGAATTTTGTAGTTGTGACGATTAGCAAAAAAATGACAAAATAAATCAGAATAATAGCAAGGCCTCGTGTCTATGTCTGTGTTAGATGAATGTTTCTATTGGTCTGTTCCTAGGTAGATGTTGGATGTTGGAACAAGTTGTCAAGAGAGACAGTAGATGCTCCATCGCTGGCCCCATGGCAGGTCAGGTTGGCCCTTGGGGCTCTGAGCCCCCTGCTCTGGGGGCAGATGTCCCTGCTCCCTGCAGGGGTTGGGCTGGAGGAGCTTGGAAGGTCCCTTCAACCCAAACCATTCTGTGATTCCATGATTCTATGTGCTTCTGTTCATGTTTTGTTTAAAGCTAAGACTAAAAAAATCCTCAGGTGTTTCTAGGGGAGGTAAGGTGACTGTGGACTTGCATTTTTAGGGCTCTAAATTCAGCCTGAATCCTGTGCTAAGCATTCCTGTCCTTTGAATGACTGAGGCCCAAAATTGTGGTAAATAAGGCGCTACGATGGGGCCCTCATGGCTAAACGGGGAGTACAGGAGATAGACCTTCCTTCAGAAAGTCCAGACCCGCTGAATTACCACATAGCTCAAAATGCAGTTCATCACACTGCGGTCTGGGGTTTGAGTCTCTACCAGTGAGTTTATTTTGCTATTATCTCTAAATATCCTTAACATGGGTTGAATTCTTCTGTTCTCCATTTTCCGTACTGATGCTGAGGCACTGTGGCACTGAGGGACATGGTTCAGGAACCCTGGCAGTGCAGGGTGAACGATTGGACTCGATGATCTTAAAGGTCTCTTCCAACCAGATGATTCTGTGATTCTGTGATTCTGCCTAAAGTCGCCACCTTTCCAGCCGAAGATGCAACCAAAGTGGTTTCATCGTTTTCTCTTGCTTCCCTTCAGTTCTTGAGTCTCTCTCCTGCCAACACACATCTCCTCTTAGACCACTGCCTGTGTTCTCCTATCCACTTACCTACGCCTTTTCTACCCTGCTTGGAGTGAGAGTCATATGTTCTGCTACAGGCAGCTTGCTTCTCTGACTTGACTTCAACCCCAGGGACAAGAAAGACCAGTGTGTATAAAGACAGAAGTGTACAGGATCTCCGTAAGATTGCCTAAAGAGTTTTACGTCCTTTAAGAGCCAATATTGCAAGACTTGTCCCCTCTTTGTACAAAATTTGCATTCAGCTTGGGTAGAAGTCATGGCTTTCAAGTCCAATTTCCTTGAAAGCAAGGGCGAGGTTGGATCTGGCGGTTTTGATTGACCCCGTATAATGAGGGGAACTGTGAAATTCGGATCCAAAACTTGAAGCTGGTTTAGTTCAGCTTTTATGGTTCATGTCTTTGCTGTGCTAGTCTTGACAGATTAAGAGAATTACACACTCATGCTTCTCTTATTTACACGGACGAGTTGGTTTGTGATCCCCTGTAGAGTTCGTTTCAAAACCCCCTTGTGCTTGGTGAAGGAAGAAACTTCAGTAACCATCAGCTGTGGCATTGATCCTTCAGAGGAATTAACCAGCTGAACTGAGACTTACTGTGAAGTCAGCGATGCTCAGCAGCCGCTAACTTCATTTGCAACTCGCCAGTGTTAATGCATTTAAAGTATTGATCCTTCCTAGCGTGCTTTGCAGCCCTGGCTCCCTTTTGGCATTGCTAACACAAAGGCAGCTCTTTCCAAAGCCAGGATGAGCAAGCAAAACCCTTCGACCCCGAAAACAAACTCATTATTCAAAACGCTTGTCGGCTTCCTGCTGCAATTGAATTGATTGGCTAAAAAAAAAAAAAAGGAAAAAAAGAACTGTGGCAGATAAAAATCGGATTATTTCAGAGCATGGGAAAAGAACAGGCAGAGGAAACATCCTGCTGTCTGAGGGGAACAAATCTTTCCTCCCACACCCCCCACTACGATTTTTTGCTTTATTACTGCGCTATTGTGTTATTGGTAGGTTTTCGCATATACACAGCACATGGGATTGAGAAGGAGCACTGAGGCATCCCTAAGTGGTGTCTCTTAAACAGAGAGAGCTGTGCTGGGACCAGCCCACAGCTTGGACTTTCATTGCCCAGCAAAACCAGAAGGTCCACGGGGTTTGCCCAATGCCCTTTCTCGTGCTTACACAGCTAGTTTGGGGGAGGGAGGACATTACCCTCGTAACATCACAGGCTTAGCTTTCGATCGATTACTGAACCAAACTGGCTGGGTTTGGTTTTGTTTTTTGTTTTTTTTTTTGCTTTTGCAGCAATAAATGAGCCTTCAAAAGAAAACTGCAGCTGACAGCAGGGGAGCTGCTGTGTGCAGCCTGTTCTCTCTGTAGCCCTCCCTGTGCTTTCCACCGTTTTGTTCCCCGGGCTTTGCAGAGGGCTTGCTTACACCGTGCTTTCCCCTGCCCGATTTAAGCTCCTCCGCAGTGTGCTCGTGGTGAATTAGGTTACTCTACCTGCAAATCCCCTTCCCTTGCTCCCGCTGTTCCCTCTCTCCCTCCATGGCAAGCTGAGTGCCAGCTCCCTTTCTGCAGTTGTTGGAAATGCCAGCCACACTGTGGCGGCTACTACACAGCAGGATTGCCCTTCTCCTGGGTTACTCTTGGCTCTCTGGAGGCGTCTGGTTCTCCAATTTCTCCATGAACCCATCTTCTCTTCTTTTGGTTCTTTAATTGCTTTTAATTCTCTTATCTTGTGCACTGCCAGGCTCCAGCTCTTAGCTGTGATTGCGCCCAGTTGACGATCTCTGTCTTTCAATGTCACATCTGGGCATTTTCAGATGCACACATCTCATTCCTTAAAATATGCGGTGTCTTATCCTGACCTTCATTAGCGCTGTGACAGATTCCAGCCATCCTGCTCGTTAGTCTATTATTTAGCTGCTTGTCAGCTCCTCTCTGCAGCTCCCTGTTACTTCTGATGCAGACGCAATAATTAGATGGCTTGTTTTTCAGGCATCTTTAACGTTGCTTGAACCTACTAATCCAATAACGCAAACTCAGCCAGGATGAAAACCCACCTTGGAAGCCGTGAAGGGTTGAAAGGGAGGATCTGTGGCTCAGATCGTGCTTTAAGACAAGCACAAAGTACTTGCCATCTACACACAATGTCTGCAGACCTCCATGAAACACACAACAGAGTAACAGAGTCACAAAACTTATTTGGCAAGAGCCAAGTAGTTTCTGAGCCCTCGTCCAGCAGTGAATTATAATGAGGCATCTCTAAGTGTTATCTCTTAAATAGAGAGAGGTATTCCCCCAAGCATTGTGGAAAGGCTCCAGGAAGGACCTTTCTTCTTATTCGTCTGACTGTACAAAAAATATCTGACTATCTTTTCTTTTCTTGAATAATTGTGATGTTTACAGAAAATGTTCTCTGATGGGAAAGCTTGTTCATTTTGTCTCCTCTTTTTTGCGTACGTCCTTCTACCTGTGCCCTCTGCTGTCTGGATAAGTTGTCAGGTGTGTTGCAGTATAACCTGCAATCTCACTTTGTTACGGGTCTGCCCATTCTGTGATGGAAGGCAGGCTCCAATACCTCTCTCAGGGTTGCACAAGTGGGCTGCATAAACAGGAGGTGGAAAAGCTCAATGGAGAAAGCAGAGGAGGGAATTTTACCTCCTCCTTCTCCCTCCTCCTTGGAGAAGCTCGTTGGTGCAAGGATGTCTAAGGCTGTGCCCACCAGCCCGAATCAGGCTAATAAAGCTTGATTCCTTCTGTGTCTCATTGCATTTTCTTGCTGATTTCTGTTCCCCTGCCCAGTGTTACCAGACACACTCCTACCACTCCTGCCCTTTAGAGGAAAGGGAGGTTACGGGGGTTACTGCGACTGTTCCCGAGCATCAGCAAAACGGGAAGAGGGGACCCAGCTGAAATTGCACTGCGTGCGTGCTTGTGTGTTTTAGATAGCAAGAGAACAAGCCTAATTTATTATGAAACAGAAGTTAGCTTTACATTTTCATAATTAGGGAGGATGCTAATGTTGCATGATTGGAAAATGTCACCCTGCACAACTAATTTGAGGCCTAATTGAAGTTCAGCATCATCTGCAGCTCCTCTAGTGATAACTTTTTTTCAAGGTGCTGCAGAAATGCAGAGAGTCGTTAGGAGAGAGTTGTTTATCACATAGAATCATGGAATGCATTGGGTTGGAAGGGACCTTCAAAGGTCATCTAGCCCAAGCCTCTTGCCATGGGCAGAGAGATCTTCAACGAGAGGTTGCTCAGAGTCCCAAACAACTTGACCTGGAAAGTTTCCAGGGATGAGGCTTCTACCACCTCTTTGGGCAACCTGAGCAAATGTCTCACTAGGCTCAGCGTAAACAATTTCTTCCTTATATCTAGTCTGGTATAACCTAGTCTAGCATCCCATAATTATTTCAAAAGTCCAACACAAACCCATTTACCAATTCCAAATGAACAAACAAACAAAAAATACCAAACGAATGAATACCAAAGCCCAGAGCCTCAGGCTGGTGGAAGAAAACACTCCACATAACCACAAATGACAGGGTTAAGTACCCCAGGGCTGCTGCAGAGAACACCACATTTCTCAGGCACTCTGTCCTCCAGAGCTGCTGAAAAAAGCTGGATTGGGCATGTCACTGTATCTCAGTAAAGAGTCACAACAGCATGGATGGGCCTGCCCTTATCTAAAAGACACTGGGGATTGCTTTGTGTCCTGAATACAGAAGAGGTGGGAACCCTGCAAAAGGCACACCAGAAAATGCTGCAAGAATCAATTCTTTGCCATCCACAGAACAGCTCCATAGGTCACTCCTCCTAACTTTGTCTTCCAGAAGTGGCTATAGGCATATGTATTATGCATAAGGATGAGGCAAGGGCTTGTGGTACTGGTACTCTTTCTGCCTCCAACCATTTGAGACTCAGGGACTTCAGGCCTAGATACGTACTCTATGGATTTAATAATGCTGACTGGGTTTTTCTTTAAACTTCTCTACTCTTCCCTGAACCCTTGTTAACTTTAAGCATCAACAATATATCCATGGGAAGAAATTCCACAGCTCAGTTACACCTTCTCCAGGACCACCAAGTTCTTGTGCTGGAAAAGACCATGAACAATCGTTATCCACTCATCCTCTCCTTTGACACTCCTGTTTTTATGCACTCCACTGCATGTCTCCCAAGGCATCTCTCTAGCATCCTAGGTTGTACTCTTACTCCTTCATTCCAGCTATTAGGCACTTAGTCCCAAGACTACCTCTCCTCTTTTTCTCTTGGATTTATGCAGCATTCCATTCACATCCGATGGTCTGGAAACCCTAAGGAGAGGGAGTCTAGCAGGTCTCATGAAGATAAAAGCTTCTACACGTCCCCTTGTAACAGATAAACACTTGGAGAACTCAAGTATTTGCATTGATCATCTCAAAGGAAGCACCTGCAACCTGCTTGGATTAACCAGTTGTGTCTTTGGCCATGAGGTAGCAAGTGAGAAGATTTGCAGGAAGGAGGTTGGGGAGCCAGATCTCGTGGCTTTCTGTTGAGCTGGGCTTCATACCACTCTCAGGCTGCTCTGGGACCCCAAAGAGCAGGAGAAAACAGAACCGAAAGGCTGGATTTAGTTGGCTCTGGGACTCATGGGTATGGTTGAGAGTAAAAGGATTTTGGCTGGCTCCCAGGCTCCTCCTCCTCAGTCAAACCTCCACAAGGGGGAGGATACTGTGGCTGTAAGATGGATTTGTCAATGTCCCACCACGTCTCCAACCCTGCTCAGCCCACTGGGTGAGGAACACAATAGAGGTTGGGAGCTTCTACGCCACCTACCTGATCATCAGCAGGCTCCTCCACCCTAGTGCTCGGACATCCCACCTTTCGGGGAGTGAGCCAGCAGCTTCTTGAGTCCCTGGGGCCTCGAGATCCCCATCCTGAGGAGAAGCCCTGGGGTTTTGGGGGCTTGATCTGCATGCTGTGATTTACTGCCTAACAGAAATACACAGCGAAATTCGATGCTGCACCCTCACAAAAGCACACATTTCACTGTGGAACTTCCTCCAAACCCCAAACACGTTTAACAGCTCGCTCCACACAGAAATATATAGAGCACATCTCATGCACAGGTGCTCTCTGGGAGATTTAACATACACATATGCAGGGTTATAATGAAACATACACACATACATCTCAGTTTAATGTCCCAGTGCCACCCAATGGGGAAATCATACCAGCTCTTTAAAACCCCCTGCGCTACATTACAAGAGAGTTAATTCACTGGAGGAAACCATAATCTGATTTCAGCTTTACAAGCCAACATTATTATTCTTTTCCTTTCTATTCTTTCATGCTTAAACTGATCCGCTGTCATTCTTTGTCTCTCTCCATCTCCACCCTGTATCACTTTCAATGCAGCCTGTCTCCATTTTATTTTCCGCCTCCTAATATTCAATTTCTTTTTAAAGCTTCTCTGTGCTCCCTCCTTATTCCCTCCTCCCCTTTTTCCCCCTCCCCTGCAAATCCCCCTCGCCCCCCAATGACACAGCTTTCCTCCTGATTTCCTCCCTATGATTTCTCCTCCCTTTCTTCATTATCAGCATGTCAGATTAGGATCGGACAAGAAAGTGGAATCGAATGTTTGTCCAGAGCTTTACAGCCTAAGCAGGATTAGTTAGTTCCCCTGATATAAAGGATATTTTTATTTTCCTGTGGCTGGAATATATCTAAAGATTCCCATCATCTAACCAAAGCTGTGGGCTTCTGGCCATTTCCACTGGGAAATGAGTAGTCCATTGAAATCTGCTCCTTGGTGCTGTAAAGCTCTCAGGAACTTTTCAGGCATCATGAGAAGATGGTCGTTGGACAGCAGACTGCCAAGAGGACACATGGGGGGTGAAATCCTAAGGCTTGCTGGATGGAGATACCTGGAGAGAGAGAAGTTTGATCCTAGAGCAGTCTCACCATGGTCTGCTCTCCTCCCAGGGAACATTTTGCTGTTCAACATCACCTGAGCAACAATAGCAAACCTCAGCCCATGACCGTTCCCATGCTGCTCCTTCCCGTCGAGGAAAGATGCCATAGACAAATGCAGGTTGTTATTTCAGGAGCCTGAGTGGTCAACTCAATCACAGGGTAAAAGAGCTGCTCCGGGCTTGAAGGAGGTAACTTATTAATATGTCAAAATGATGAAGATGATTTCAAACAACAGATTTTCGCAATGAAAGCAGTTGGCCTTCAAATTCCTGAGCTGTAAAATCCCCCTGTTTAGTGTAATGACACACTGGCTGATTTATCCACAGAGCCCACATCAGGTAATGCTCTGTCTCAAGCCATAAACCTTTAAAATTGGAATGAGAGTGTTGGGGCTGGTAGTGAAAAAGCAGGATAAAGGCAAAGATGGTTGATGTTTCCCCCTGGCTGGAAGGACTGGGTTAGTGAGAGCTCCTGGGCACCAATAGTGGGGTAAAGCATAGGATCACCACGGTGGACTGATGGGTTCCTTGTGGGTTGAGGTGCACAGATAATCCTTGCTCTCCTGTCCAAGATCTAAGGGCTCATCACATGGGGAAATGGGGTGAGAACAACACTTGTGATAAAAAAAACGTGAGTTGTGAGGTGCATTTTACCGTCCTGTACAGGGTTTGCTTCCTGCTCCCTCTTTTGCATCTCAGACCATCAAAAGCTCATAATTTCAGGGTATCTTCTCCCCTGTGGCACCGGGATTCTCCCACTGCGCAGTGGTCTGGACTGGCTAATGCAGGACGCTATTTCTGGCTGTAGTCATTGGCAGAAATTTCAAAGGAAAGTGTCAGGACACTCCAAGACAGAGAGGGAAAATAATTCATTCCCCCATAATGAGGTATCCTCCTAATACCTAAGGGATTAATTTAAATTCTGAAACATAGGATGTTAGATCCCTCTTGGGAGTTTTTTTAACATTAGCTGTTACAACTTCAGATGTTCGGGTTATCCTTAAATATGTCCAGGCCGTCTTTGGGTCTGGCTGAGTTCCTGGCCTCATTGACATTTTGTGGAAATGAGTCGCTCAGTCTAATTACACTTTGGATGACAAGAGATTTCCTTTGCATCGAACATCTCTGTCTTGTCGTGAGAGACAGAGGAGGGCCACTCTCAGCCAACCTCCCTCCTTTTACATATCATCCTCTTGTCTGTGCCCTTTCCTCTCCTTTCTAAATGCCAAAGTGTAATTTCACAGGCTTTATTTACAGGAGGTATTTCTCAGAAAGTTAATCCTTCTTACTCTTCCCCGAAACCTCTCCCGTGTCTGACAGTAGACGTTGTGACCTTCCAGGTGAATCATGGCTGCAGTGAAATAGATGATGCAGTGTAGGATCATCTGTAACGTGGACCAACTCCTTCTACATGCCCTAAGGATATGCCATAAAGACAAGACGTAAGGAAGGTGTTGGTCTGTGAGGACATGGTGTAAGATATGCAATACAATGCCTCTTTCACCTTTGGACTACAGCTGTCCACGGAGCTGAAGCCTCTGCTGAGCTGACTCTCTGGGTCTCTTCTTGATATAATAGAGTTAATTAGGAGATCATGAAGTCAGTGAGAAGTCTATTTTTTTTTTCATTATGTCCTATTCTGGGACTATTGAGCTGCCTGGGGCCTCGGGATCAGCCCCTGGTGTTGTTGGTCTTATTGGGAGGATCTAGGGAAAGCTTGAGTTACCAGGTGGGATGTGAATTTGCACTGGAGATAGACCACAAAGAAATAAGGGCGGGAGTTTGCTTGATCTAAAGGATCGTGCAGGCATGAGAATGAAGGGGAATAAGCTCCTCAAGAGAAGGTGGTAATAATAACTTGTTGGCTTCCTCTACAGGAGATGCTCTGAACGTCTTAGGGTAAGGATAGGTAAATATGGGGTGGGAATGGGTGTGAAATATGTACAGAAAAGAGATGAAGGAGTAAAACAGCTCATGGATGCTTCAGTTGGCTTAACCATGAGGGGAAGCTCCCTTGTTATTCACCCAAAGTCAAAGATTGTTCATGGTCGTGGGGCTCACTCAATGCTCGGTTTCACTCCCTCGACAAACCTGGCCACGGCAATTAGTCATGACTGCTCCTTTCCCTGGCAGTCTGACCCAGAAGCGCCCCAGTCAGCCCCTCAGAAAGCTGGGGACAGACTATGACAGAGTGGCTCCCTCTGCTCTGTGTTTCTTTCCTTTAAGCAAGATTTTTTTTTAATGGAGGTGATTTGGCTTAAGCTGAAAAGTGAGTTAAACAGACTACAAGACACTGCAGAGAGATCAAAGGGAGTTAAAAATAAGTGGAAGAAGGGAAATGCATGGGGAAGAGAGAGGAACGGCACGAAACGGGGGGCTAGGGTGAGAATCTAAACCACATTGCTCACGTAAAAGGTGAAGTCTGCAGGAACTCTGTTATTGTTCATGTGATTTTCTCCAAATCAGAGCGTACAAGCAAGAAGCAGAGGAGTGTTTTCTCCATGTTGCATTAAAATGTCTGTCATTTTCTGTCTGAAGCTACTAATTTCAGAATCATTAGGGGAGAAATTGCCACATTTGACTGAATTGCTTTTTTCGAGGCCAGCTCTCAAAAACTACAGGGTGAGGACAGCTTTTGTGTCTTCTCTGATGGCCATGGGAAAGCAAGTCTCCAGTCTCAGCCAGCAGAACCCACCGTGGAGGCCAACAGCAAAGCACAAGCCTTTAGTCCACAGCAGCTTGGAGTAACTAAGCAGAAGCAATTTCATGACTCCCAGTTAATGCCTTGCATTTCCACCTTACTTTCAGGCTTACTCCTTCACCCTTGGGTTCACTGACGAGCCTCATATCCCCCTGGTAGCTCTTACCATGGTTTTGTTGGCATGTCTCCATGTCCAGCAAAGGAGAGAAAGAAGTCAGGAGCAGGGTAACAGCCTTTGCAGGGACATATAGGTGACAGGGTCAGCTGTGTCTCTCACAAAGCAAAGCCTTTCTTTCTTATGTACTTCCTTCTCCAGGATTTATTGGACAGCACTCAAAACCCATGAACTTTTTGACTCACATCACCCCAGCAAGGATGGCAATGATTACATCTGTGCTTTACGTAAGGAGAAAGTGGAGCACAAGGAGTTTGACCATGCAGGATTGTGGATGCGATCATGTTGGCTTAGAAAAGCCTCCCCCAGCACTGAATTAAGACCAGTCTTTGGGTGTAATGCAGAAGGAGATTAAAGCTCATAGTACTGAGGCAGGATCTGTCCCTGGTTCCCACTGAGGTCAGGTCTGTGTCCAGCCTTCAACTTGCTCCAGGATGGTACGTGGTTAAATCCCAGTTAACATGCCAAGACCTAAATAACCTGCCCTCAGGAAGCCCGCAGCAGATTCACACTCCAGCATAAAATCACAGAATCACAGGATGGTTTGGGTTGGAAGGGACTTTCAATGGCCATCCCGTCCAACCCCCTGCAGTGAGCAGGGACATCTGCAACTAGAGCAAGTTTTCCAGGGATGGGGCTTCTACCACCTCTCTGGGCAATCTGTGCCAGTGTCTGTTCATTTGTAAAAAAAATCTTCCTTAAATTTAGTCAGAGATAATCTAGTCTTGTATCCCATACTCTATTTTAAAATCCTGACCCAAACCCATTTACCACTTATAAGGGAACAAACCCACCCACCAACCCAACTCAACCCATAGCACACAAGGGTAAGATCTGGAAGTTTTACTTCTCTTTTTCCTTACAGAGTACCAGCTCAGGCAGACCCAACGAGCTGGGTGAGTTCTGATTGACCTGACACCTGCACTTATGGGCGAGATGCTCCCAGAGCAACTCAAGAGGAGATGAGACAGTGCCAGGCCTATTTAAAGCAGTGGTTTTAAATTTAATTTCCTAGCTGGGGGAGTTGGGGGAGGGAGAGGAGGCAACAGCTGTCTCATTATACCGTTGAGGGTTCCTTAAGTGAAAACTGAATAGATTAGTCATGGAGAAAATTAAGACAAGGTCTTTAAGCCATCAATAGCTCCCGATTCGAGTGCATGAGGGAAGAGAGTTGCTCTTTTACTTCAATCTCATTGTCTGGGGTTTCAAATTTTATTTTTAAATGCTTCTTGAAGACATATGTGGAAGACATTTTCTCTTTCTTTTTTAAAAATTTATTTTCCAAACTAGCAGTGATTTTTCTCCATCAGTCCCAAGGTTGATGTGTGGGGTTGGAGAAAACTCGCTCAAGTCTGCATTGCATTTTCAGTCAATAATTTCAGTCTTCCTGATTTTTCCTTTGAAGCAGAAAGCCAGGATCACTTCCGCTTTCCACCAAGGTACAATATCCAGCAGGATGCAGCTTCAGGCTCCTGAGGCTGTTACCTGTTATCCTTGACCTAACCAGTGCCTGCAGCTCCATCCCGTAGCTTCAGGAATAAGACCTGCAGGTGTCAGAACAGACATTAACATGGTTTGGGGGGCATTTCTGATTCTTTGGAGACTCTCCTGAGCATCTGCATCCCAACACCAGCACTCTGGGGAAATGAGCTGTGTATGGTCAGTGCTTCTGAACTGCTGGTTTGAGGTGGTACCCCTCGTGCCCTTCCTAGCACTGACTCTGCTCCAGAGTCCAGCCAGGTCTCCAACTCCTTTGCTGGCTCTATCTCACTCTCATTGACTTTCTGCTCTCCTTTGGCAGCTCCCTGAAGTATTTGACACAGCAAGATGAAATGTGGTAGAGAGGGACCCCCAAATGGACCTTCACCAACTAAACACAATTATTTGGCTTGGTTTTGATCGGATTGGTTGCCAGCTTAGGGTGATCAAGTAGCTGAGGTATTTATTGATGGAGAGAATGTTGCGTGAGCATGTCAAGAGCTTTACTGAGGTTAAGCTGCCTTACATCTGCCACCGCTCCCCTGACCCACAAGGATCATTAGACTGTCAGAAGAGGAAATTAGGTTGGTTGGAAGTGATTTGTTCCTGAGAAATTGAGGCCGGATGTTACTTATCCCTTTGCCATTTTCTAGGTGCTAAGAGATAGATTGCTTGACTGTTCGTTCCATGATATTTCTGAGCATGGAAGTCAAGCTGATTTGCCCCTAATTCCCTAGACTCCCCTTTCTTTTTACTCTTTTTCAGGAGGATGATCTATTTCTAGGTGATAATAGCTTTGCATTTCTACTACATCGTACGGTTCAAATGACAGAGGGTTCCTTGACGGTGCTGAAGGTCCTTCTTTCCCCATGGGGAAGGGCAGATCATCAAATAAAGGGGAGGGAGGGAGGGCAGATCATCACATAAAGATATAGCAATTGTGGTTTTCACATTGTAAAGCTAACTGGGGCAAGTCTGCCACAAGCTGCGGAGGTCTGCTTGGTAGAGTTTCCCTGTGGCTTTCACAGATAGAGTGCTGGAAAACATACTACTTGTTTGTGTTTAAATCAAACCAACCTATTATTAGGAAAAGTTGTAACAAAAGGCTAGCTGGGAAATAAAAATGAACATAAACTCTTTCTTTTTTTTTTCTTCCAGCCCAAGTTCTATTTCTGTTGAGATTTTAATTATTTTTTTCTCTAATAATGAGTCCTTACATCGCCCTCCCCATGTGCTCACATTGTTACAACTCTGAAAACACAATTAGAGTATACATTGCTAATTTCGTCTTGAAGGTTGTATTGTGGGGAATTAAAAAATAAAGGCTGGGGCACCTTATTTTCACTGCTGTTGCTGCCTACAATGGCAAGCTGGGTTCAGACAATATGCTGGCTGGGACGGCTCTTGTTTCCTGCCTGAACAGAACGAACACGGCTCAGAACAAAGCCTGAGCTGAACATTTCATGGAGTATGCTCTGCTGACCAAAACACAAGGGTCGCTGTATATGAATAGCACAAAACAAAGGAGATTTAATTGCAAACATTGATCATACCCTTTGGTCTCTGGCACGGGTTGCTGCAGCTTCGTCACTCGGAAGGTTTGCTAACTACAACTTTCCAAATATTTTTCAGGGGCCTCTGTTATGTGACCTTGTCAAAATGACAGAAAGTTGCTCTTTTTTCCCCCCAAACAATAAACAAACCAGCTTTTTTTCCCCCTGTTCTTCTGTAAGGTTGCAGCAAAACACTGTTAGCTGTGAAGCTGCTGCTGTTCCTCAGGCCACAGATTCACTCTCATATGACTAAGCTGCAGGAAACTAGAACTCCTGTATCCTTAGGCTAAAGAATAAGGCAATGTCTGCCTTCCCCTCTGCTCACAAATTCTGTTTGGGTAGAAAGAGGTAGAAAAAGGTCTGTGTTGTGGCCTCGCCATAGATCTGCTGGCTGGGAGCTCTCCTGGGAAGCCAGAGGAGAGATTACATCTGCCTCTCAGAAAACCTCTGTAAATACCAGGCTGCTGTGCAAACGAAGGAGCTGCAGCCTCCTGTGAGCACTTTTCTAAGAAGGGCAACGCGGTGCTCTAAACGAAGGTGGCTAATGAGCAGCTCTGGGTCCGCCGAGCACACTGCTAGAGTGAGCTAGGAGAAAACCAAGCCAGGGCCAGTTCTCTGATCCGGAGGCCAGCTGGCACATAACGGTTTGCATCCATGCTGCTGAGCTCTCTTGTCCCCAGATCAGTGATTTGGTCCGTGCTTTTTATTGGGAATAGTCCTGGCCTGGGATAGGCCCAAGCTGCGCTCAAGTGTGGTTCAGAGAAGTGTCGTCTGAACGTAGCCAAAGCCATTGCAGGACACATGCCAAGTGGTCACTTCCTGGCCCTGTGCCATGGCTCTTGTTGGGCTACTGGTATAGACAGAACTTAGTTAGGCCAGCAACAGATTACCTGTGATGTCTGTCTTAGATGCAAAACTGTTCCCGTCTATATCTGCACTGTGACAGTGAGGATGTTAATGATGAGCATCACGCCTTAGCTACAAAACAAACATCTTACACACTCAGAGACACAGACAAGATACAGGGCAAATCTTAACTGAAATAACTGATGGAAAACCCCAGAACTTGCTGTTCATGAGCTGCTCAAACACCTTCCTTCCAGCATGGCTGGAGGGTTCATGACTGCAGCTGAGCTAAGCTTAAACCTCTCTTCCTCTGATGCTTTTTCTCTGCAGTGCCTTTCTGACTATCTTCCTTTCTTCTACCACGACAAAACATGCCCACTTCCTTCTTCTTCCCAAACCGTTTCTGTCCCTCTTTGTGGCCTCTTCCTTTCTACTTGGGTACTCATACACTTTTTCTAGTCAACCCTGGGGAACTTCTGAGGAAAAGATACTCTAGGAGTTGGAGGAGAAAGTGGCAGAAATAAATTGAGCACTTGAAGTTCACTCAACAAGTGACAGGGAGAGCAAGGCATGGGCTGCAGGCCAGTGTCGTGCCCTGTGGGTACCTCAGCTCTTCCATTTGGATCCCTCTGGCTTGAAGAGACATCTTTACCTACGCACATCAAAGCCTCGACCCTTTTACTGTCACTGGAGGGAAACAGGCACGCCCAGGGCGTGATTCCGTCCAAGCCTACATCTAAAACGGATCAAGTAAGCTGTGCTAGGAGAAGGAGTAGCATGAAACCCAGCCTGGAGGGCTCAAAAAGCACGGGTGTTGGTAGAGACAGCACAGGCAGAGCATCCTGAAAGGTATTTTCTGCTCTGTGTCCTTAGACTGCTTGGCCTGTAAATCATAGCTGAAAGGGCAGGCGTAAGCGAGCTGGAAAAAGGCAGGCTGGTACGTGCAGCTGTAGATACCAGCAGTCAGGCTGTTTGTTTTTGTAATGTTTCCATGTTTCTTAAATTTTTTAACATTTTTATGAGGATGTTTGGCTTTCTTCCTCGCATGGTTCCCGCTTCTTGAACACAAAGCAGTCCCTGAAAGGAGGAATGCTGGTCTGGATCTACACTGTAGGCTTCGTTAATGTCAAAGCCCATCCAAGTTTAGCAGCAAACATAGGTCTGGGTCCTGTCACAAGTTCCATGCGGATCCGTCTTCCTACACAGCATGAACTTCCCACCAGCTTCCTCCAGAGCCACAGGGGAGTCTCTGCCAGTACCGTTTGTGGTAGGAGGCTGAGGACATGCTACATGTGATGATACAGAAGAGGTAAATAGTGCAGGGCTTACAGGTTGAGTGTTGTGTTATCAGCGTAGAGAAAAACTTCAGTCTTACAATACTCGATGTCAGACAAAAAAAAAATGAACTGGAGTTTATTGTGTAAATCTATCCAAAATATTGGCTCCATTTAGAAACCCTTTCTAGTATGAAGATAAAAAGAGCTGCAAAAGTCAGACTATTATTAGGCACGCGAGCTGAAGTGGGGAGGTGGGAGTCAGTGTGCTGCCAGTGACTCTGCACTGTCTGTGGAGGAAGACGGGTTTCATCTTATGAGGAGCATCTGAGGGAACTGGGGGTGTTTAGCCGGAGAAAAGAGGCTCTCTACAACCCCCTGAAAGGAGGTTGGAGCGACATGGGGGTTGGTCTCTTCTTCCAGGTAAAACAGTGATAGGTCAAGAGGAAACAGCCTCAGGTTGTCTCATGGGAGGCTTAGATTGGACATTGGGAAGAATTTCTTCACTGAAACGGATTGTCAAGCATTGGAACAGGCTGCCATCCTTGGAGCGATTTAAAAGACAGTGTTGATATGATGCTGTGGGATATGGTTTAATGGTGACCTGACAGTGCTGGGTTAATGGTTGGAGTCAATGATCTTAAAGGTCTTTTCCAACCAAAATTATTCTGTGATTCTAAGTTTCTATCCTGAATTGCTCTCTTCAACCCACCGTCTCTACCCGGTGCCTCTATTCTAGATGGTCTGAACACGGCCTGATGAAACAAGGTTGAGCTCAGCATTGGCAATGCAGAGCTGTGCTGAGTTGTCAGACCAAGTGGGATATAGATGCTCCCATTATTTCCCCTCCTTCACCAAGTCCCTCAGTGCATAAGCTCATTCCAGATATGAACACAAATAAAGATCCAGGCTCTGACAAAGAAAAGGTGTCTTTGCTGACATCAAGGAAACAGGAACAGGGTGCTTGGCTCCTGTTAACCCCTGACACATGCCTACCGAGTGGCGCCAGTGGCTTGTACATAGAGAAAAGCCCTGATCTGTCCCAGGAAACTCAGAAGCCCTCCAGGGTCTTTGGTGCCAGCCTGGAGCTGCAGGTCAGCTGTAATGCAGGATGGTCTCATAAAAAAAAAAAAAAA
>NW_010394622.1:69623-73922 GCF_000710305.1 Buceros rhinoceros silvestris
AAAAAAAAAGGGGAAGTACAAATGTTACTACAGGGTGATCATTTATAATAAATTTTAAGAGGGTTTTGCAGTCATTTACAGAGATCTGTCAAATAGCTGGAGTTCATCTCTGGGTTTAATTTGGAGTTTCTTTCTGTACACCGTGTTCTTGTGTACATGTGCAGGCACAAGTTTTGGCCGGGAGATGCTGTTGCTTGAAAATCTTACCAGCCTTTGCAAGTTTCCAGCCCTTCAGGGAAAATTTCACAGAATAACACGAGTTTCTTGTAAACTTCCAAAGCTCTCGTTCAGTCTGACTTGTTTCCCAACAAGTCCTTCCACCCTGCTCCTTACAGGCTGGCTCTGCATAGCTCCCTCTGCAGCACTTTCCTTAAGCCGAGTGGCTGAGCTCTCCATCACCTAGTCTAACAAACAGGGACTTCAGGCTGGAAATTTAAGCCTCCTGCATCTGGGTTTTCTTTCCAAAAGAACCACGAACACAACAAAAACCTCATCATCTTCTGCAAAACCAGCTTTGTAAAGAAGCTTTTATCCCTTTGAGTGCCTGAAGACAACGCCTCATTCTACCATTCCTATCCCAGTAAAGCACTAAATGGACTTGCTGTGTTGCGATAAACCTGCTAATGGCTTTTCATTATGATTGTCCTAATGCTGGCATAAATTCTCCCAATTTTATTTCAAGTTTGCGCAAAAATCTCACTTGCCTAACTGTAATAATAATAATAAAAAAAATATACGGAGATGTCTTCCTTGTTTTTCAAACTCAATTTACTTTCAGTTAACAGTGATTAGGTGTTTGTTTTTTGGGGGTGATGGAGAAAAGTTGTGGACGTCAGGCAGCATCCTGGAGCTGTGAGAAAACCAGCATGTTCGAGCAGAAGTGATACACAACCCGTTGCTCTGGTCTGGCTCTGCAAACATGCAAGAGATCAATCGCAGAGCACACACCAGTGTCGTCTTTGAGACTGGGAAGAGCCAGAGGAAGAATATACGTCTGAAGGGCTGTGTCGTGGGCATCTCCCCGTCTGGGAGAGGTGTGGACCCTGTGAGCTGTGTGTGGCTCACTCGCTTGGGAGATGCGCTGAGGTAAAGCAGGACATTGTTTTTGATAAGGAGAGGGAAAATCCAGAGAAGATTATAAGAGGGTACGATGCCAGTTTACCCTGCTTCAGGCAAGACTGAGAGTTCTGCTTGGCTTTTACTCCATAGCTGAACTGGGACTGAGCATCTTAGACAGCAATTAAGCCTTTCAGACATTGGTTTGGCGAAAAGAAACGACATCATCTTCATTTAAGAGATGGGGAAACTGAGACACAGAGCAACTCACTCTTCATTGGGCACTCTGAGTAACACGATTATACAGAGGTCATGAAACAAGCTCTTTCCACACTGTGGTTGTTAAGAGGCTACGACTAAAGCTCAAAGCTTTTGCCTGCTGGGCAGCTGAACTGTCTTCACCTGTGGCAGGACTCAGCTGTAGCATAATTTAAAGTGATTTTAACCCAGGCTAAACCACATGCAAAAGACCTGGAAGAAGTCATCCATCCCCCGACGGACACCTCTGATGGAGGGTTTGTGTGCCCTGAAGCTTGCCCATTTCTTTCAGATGCATGAGTTGGTGTTACATGATCTCTCCCTTCCTTTGAGCTGTGGATGAACTGGGTGAGAATATTCCCTCAGCCATTGCACGAGGTTGTAAGGCACCTTGTACCTGGGTCACTTGAAGGTTTCCAAGTCGAAGTGTCTGGGTAAAATCCAATGGTCTGCTGATGTCTGAGGGAGCAGATTAGAAGTGGGAATTACTTTGGTTTTTAGAACTATGTGATTTGAGAAAGAAGTATGATTCTGCAGTCCCTCAGGAAAGACCTGCTGTTGAGTCCGAGATCCTGGCTTCTGCCATGGGAGTGGGAAGATTCAGTGCCATCTGCCACAGAGCAGGGGTGTCCGTGCCTGCTGGCTGGGTCACCACTACACAGCCATGCATGCACAAGATTCACAGAACAACTGGGAGAGGGCTTGCATGCGAAATAGCACAGGATTAGTGGTTTTAGCATAGGCATGAGGCTTTTCCTGAGTCTGGCAGATCAAAATTCTGAGGCATTTTCATGCGCCTCCTACTGATGTTATTTTTGGGTTACAAACATTGAATAGAAAATTTAAAATCAGTTCCGTGCCATTTAGACTCTCCTTTGACAGAGGTCGTTTGTGAGTGAGACTTAAATGCAGTGTTTAAGGCAACATAGCCAGAGCTGCAGCAATGGTGTCTCCTAAAATGCTTGAAGCAGTTGCAAACCTCCATGTTCGCAGCCTATTATCTAGGTTTTTTGCAATGTCCTTGGATAAAAAAGCTTGACTTTAGTGGCAGGAAAGAAAAGTTTCCTGTCAGTATGGGAGCTGCAATCTTCACCTGCACTTGGGCTGCAACTCTGCTCCTTCTGAGCTGAAATTAGAAAAGTTTCTGCAGCTCAGCCTCAGATGTTTTACAGTCTCTTTCCTGAGAGGACACATGGGTTTCAGAACAGGGTTTGCAAGCCATCGCTTCTGTAAGGCTGGGGGTTCTGTTTTCTGCATGGGTCGTGCTGTCTATGGCAGCTCCATCACACTCATGATCTTCACATGGTACAGAGATGGAGAAATATAGACCCACTTCCCAGTGAGCTTGAGTGGCAGTTTCCCTGGTGGACAGCTGGACATCATCTGTTATTACAGTTAAAAACAAATTGAGAGGGTTTTTGTTGGTTTGTCTGATTGGTTGGTTCCGTTGGTTTTTTGGGTGGGGTTTTTGGGGTTTTGTTTTTTTTTTTTATATAGGTCTTTCCCCTCTTAGCACTGCTGAGGCACATCTGGAGTGCTGGGTCTCATTCTGAACTGCCTGGTATGAGACAGACAGGGGCATACTGGAGCTAGTCCAGTGTGGATCCAAGATGATGGTTGAGGGCTTGGAGCACTTCTGATAAGAGGAAAAGCTGAGAGAGCTGGGACTGAGGAAGAGAAGGTTGAGGGATCATCTCCATATGGTTAAATCCCTGCTGGGAAGCAGCAAAGGAGAGGGGAACAGGCAATACTCAGTGGTGCTCAGTGACAGGACAAGAGGCAATGTGCAAAAAACTGAAACACAGAAAATTCCATTTAAACATATAAAAAAAGGAAAACCCTTTTTACTGAGAGGGTGATCAAACACGAGTACGGGCTGTCCAGAGAGGCTGTGCAGTCTCCATCCATAGAGATATTCAAAATCAAATTGGACACAGCCTTGAGCATCTTGGTCTAGCTGACACTGCTTGAACAGCGGGATCTGACTAGAGTAGCTCCAGAGGTGCCTCCAACTTCTCCCAGTTTGCAAATCACAAAGTTTAACTATTCTGACCAAAGTTTCTTCCATAGCTCCCTAAGTGGAGAAGCCTTTCATCTTTGCTGGGTGTGCAGATGCAAGGTGAGCACTGGCACCCCAGTTCTCAAGACTGTTCTGTGCTGCAGAACATCTGTGAAAGCTACAACGCAGGAAGATGATGGAATTGATAACCTCAAAGATGTTGTTTTCTGTGTCTGACAAACTGACTGATGAGAGGAAGGACAGAATTAGTACAAACCACCTCATCCGCCAATGAGACACTGAATGGAAAATTTCAAGTGGTCTAGCTATTTTCTGATGCTTCCTGCAGGTTTACACAGCATCTTCCACTGGACACAGCTGCTCGCTTTGCCTGGCACACTGATTGCCAAGATCCAGCTATCACAGATGCAGACTATAAGTGTGTTCATGTTACCCTGTGCTTCCTCATTAGGGGACTAAGGCTGGTCAACCAGCCATGGCATCTACCTCATCTTGACTCGTCCGAATGAGAGAAGCCAAGGAGAGAAGACAGATGTCCATTCAGCTTAGATGATCTCATCACTGTTCTCAAAAAAACCTCAGAATCAACCAAATAAACAACACCCCCACCCTCCCCAAAACCCAGGCTGCTTTTCTGTAGCGTAGGACCATCAACTTTCACTGATACCTCATGCTGTTATGGTTTACAGATTAGAAAAAAAGCCTTGTCTCAATTTTATGGGGGAAACTATGTCTCTAAATACTGTGAACTTTTTGATTTTGTGTTAATACTAAACCAACTTTTAAAAAACATGAAGTTTTCACAATCAGAAAAATATTAAGGTCAATGAATTTGACTTTAATATTAAAATGACCATGTGTGGTATCTTTCTAATTCTGTCTTGATCATCTTTTTCCCCTTTGTGTTTTCATTCCAGGCCTCCTTTGTTCCAGCCGATTTCTAATCTCATTCTTTTCCTCCTCTT
>NW_010394622.1:74007-112885 GCF_000710305.1 Buceros rhinoceros silvestris
TTCCCTGAATGTTGACTGCAGGCTGCCCTGCTAAACAATCAAATTTATAAACCAATATATATTGTAATTACAACCTGAAGCTTATTTCCGGGATGTTATCTTTGCCCTGGGACTGTGATGCTGGAAAATAATGAGCAGAGAAGGTGAGTTAGGATAACTTCCAAGAGAAACTGGGTGGCTACACTCAGCTAGCCAACAGGGAAAGCACACAGGAAGACAGCTTCACGTGGAAGGTGGGTTTCTCTAGAAAAAAACGTTGCCTTCCTCTGCTTCTCTAAACGGACACTTGCTCTACTTGTGAAAAAAGGGGCACTGCAGCAGGAGAGGAAGAATCTTCCATCCAGGCAACCTCCTGGTCAGGATGGTTTGGCACGAAAGCATCGACGCAGAAACCAGCACTGAAAGAGTCCACTCCTGGCTCTCCAGCAACTTACTTTCTCTACCAAAATGTTTCACACATCTTCTTTGTGCCAAAGTTTCCCTTTTCATAAAATGAAAAAGTAGTATTTATTTTTAGTGTATCTCTTCCTTTGGTCTTCTGTGGTTGCAAAATATTTTCGGTGTGGAAGTACCCTGAATTTCATAGGTAACCATGGCCTTGGTGTGTCTACTGCAAACAATGCAATCTGCGTAGAGCGCTCTGAAGGACAAGTATCCTCCTAAACTAGCGTGTTTGGTTGCCCTCTCATTGGCTAGGCAGGGACTCTGGGTAAGTCTGCCGTTGATGTGAGGAAATATCTTGCAAAATTTTCAGCAAGAGACAGGACCTTTATGCATCCACTACTTGGTTACTACTGCTCCATTAGTTTGATGGCTCCAACCTTTTTGACTCTTGCTGTTGGACTGTGTCATGACTATTGATATCTTTGTGCCATGATCAGTGATGACTACCACAAGCTGATCTTGAAGGCCACATCGTCTGGTGCAAGCTATAAGCATCCTTTTGGTAGCCAGTAGAAGCCTTAAGACAACAACAACGAAGAAAATAAGCAGAAGGTTTTAATTTTGTCTATTCCTCTGACCCAGGACAGGGTCCATCCTATCTGAGCTTTTCTCATAGATACATCTATAACCCGCTTTCATTAACCTTTGATGAGGGGATGTCCACACCTGTCAAAGGCATTTTCTTAAGCATAAGATATTCTCCTTATACCTGCCCTGCACTTCTCTCTTTGCCATTTCAGCTCATTATTGTGCCCCTCCTGGAGATCCTCTATCAACCGTAGCCATGGGGAGCAGTCTGTTGCCTTTGGTTATGAAGGACCTTTCTGCCTATTTGAAGACCATTACCAAATCACCTCTCAGTCTTGCCTCCTTTACACTGAGCAGCACTGACTTTCCCAGCAGCATCTATTTTCTGGGCCTCCGTGGTCATTTTCCAGGCTTTCCAATTACCCTGTGTATTTTGGGAGGAGCCTTCCTCACACTGACTGGAGAGGAATGATTTCACAATGAAGATTTCATCCCATATCTTGCAGACATTCATCCTGTCATCTTCAATAGCTTTCAAGAATCCTTCTGGAGCGCTGCTGCCCTGCCCTGTGTACACACAACATACTGTCCCAACAGATGTCCTGCCCCTGTTAAAACTGTTCCTACTTTCTTTTTCAATTAATTTTCTCTGCTCCTCTACCTTCCCCTTTGCTATCAGATTTAGCACCAGCACAGAGTGATGTTGACTTCTAAAGCTGGCGGGGATGTAACAGCATCCAAGTGGATAATTGTGGCATAGAATAATAATTTACCTATCAGTTGATTGTAACTACTTTGAATCTGAAGCAATCCCTCCTGATGTTTCACTCAGTGGATTGCTCATAAGTGGTTTCCTGAAATACACCTCATATTTGACAGCTGAGCTGTGCAATTTAGCTATTTTGAAGTAAGAAGCACCCATGGTCCTGTTCCCAGAATGGCCCTGAACTCAAGGGTTTTCCAAGCATCAATCTCTGCTAGAATGAAGTTTAAGCAAGGACTTTGCGGGCAGTCCTGAATTGCGCGGTGATGAGGAGCTACTCCTCAGTTCCTCCGAGCTGTTTCCTCTGCAGCGGTCTTGCAGCAAAGGACATCTGGCTCCTTTATTGCTGGAGTGTCCGCAGACCATCGCCACAACTCCTCTTGAGTGGGGAGATTTCTTGGCTTACGGATGTGCTTTGCGGTAGGTGTTTTTGCCTTGTGTTTCCAATACTCGACCTTGTGTCCATCCAAATAGGTTCAAAGCTGCGCATTGCTTTGGTTGGGATAATGTTGCCTTGCAGAGCCGCTGCCTACACTTTGGCCAGCTGAGATCATCCTTAGCAAACTAGAGACCAGCTCAACCACCTCCAAGGGAATACAGCACTTCTCCTGCAGGCACTAACACTGTATGCACCTGAGCCATTTTGTGGGGCCTTTCAGGAAGCCTCTCCTGGGAGGATGGGTTATTAGAAACCCTTGTATTAACTGGCACCCACAGGAAACTGTTTGTCCTCACAGGAACACATTTTGCCCTCAAAAGACTCAGAGTTTCCTCAAATTACTTCCTACTAAAGTCAGCATGTACTTGAAAATCCTGATCAAGGCTCCAAAGTTGTCATAGCAGGAGCTTGGTTTGAGGGACTCGAGATATCACCCTGCAAGCAGTTAGTGTCAGTGATGCAGCTCAGGAAACGAAGGCACTGAGCGTCGTCTGCCAGATGACGTGTGAGGAAGTGAGTGATGGAGTGAGAACAGGCTCCAAGGTCCCAGGTTCTCTTATACTGACTTGGGATGATTATAGAAACAGTGACATCCCAGTTTCCAAACTCAGCTGAAATCAGAGTCGGGATGAAACCAGGATAACCAATAAAAACAAACTGACAAAGACACTCAAACAAAAGTATGGAATTTCCTGCCTCCAGGACAGATGCAGGTTTCTTTAGCTGGACGGTGGTAGGAAATAGCCAAGTAAATAGGAACGCACTCTTAAACTTCTTTTACAGGGGGAGAAAATGAAGCTGCAGAAGTGGAAGCAGGAAAATTAATTGTGTTTTCTGATTAACAAACACAATTAAGGAAACAAACCAAGAAAAACACTGCCAGCACTGGGGAAGGTTATTTTTATATTAAACTGATACCATGAGACGGCCAGTGCTGGGTGACAGCTTTATTCTGAGAGCTATTAGAGGGACAGAAGCAGATAACACTACAAACTAATTATTACGGCAATCTGTAATTTCTCTGCAGGGAACCGGAACTTCTCGGGACCAGGGTGAGAGGCAGAAATAACAAATAGCAACAAAACAAAGGCGAAATTGCGGGGACGAAGAAGGGAAGTGGAACCAATGGAGAAATTATTTTCATAAACCAGAATTGAAAGGATGGGAAAGTGGTTAAGCTGATTTCATGGGCTAACCCTGGTAGGTCTTTTAAGGTCAAAACAAAGATTAAAAAGAGTCCTGTACAAGGAAAACCAAACAAACCTTATTGGTGTTCGGGGAGAAATAATACGTGTCTGGGTTATCAGCAAATGGTAACAACTATTGCTAGTGTTCTCCGAGATTACATGGACCTTTTAAACTGTGAAGGAAGCAAAACCAGGCTGTCACTGCAGATGAGATTTGGATGATTAAGCGTAGCGAGGGATAGCTGAGCTGGTTGCCCTTGGATCCTTTTATAGACAGCGGAGACTACTGTAAATCTTGGTTCTTTTGGGCAAGTTGTGTGTTTTAGGATGACAGGACTGTCTTTCTGATGACTAAGCACAGGGGTTTAGCTTTGCTGGAGGAATCTCAAGCCACGAGAAATCACTCCTGTCCTCACTGGCAGTGTTGATATGGCTGTACAGGAGCTCTCAAGACTGGATGTAAAGTTGGTTTTGATCCTGGTTGATGTTTTACACGCTGGAGTCACCCCAGGGTGACCTGCTTGGGAACCTGGTGTGCTTCCCACATTTAGGATTCCCATAGAAGCCTATGTCTGGCCTAGCAGGTGCCATCATCCCATCTGCTATTGTGGTGGGATTGCAAGAGGTCTGCTGTTCCTTGAAGGGTCCATGCTTTACCTTGTTGCATGGGGAGATGAGGTTTGTGGGCTGGATGAACTTGTTCTCTGCTGGCCACTGTTGCCTCTGTAAGACAGATCTTCACCTCAAAAATTGCCTGGTTTTGTCCTGTAAACCAGTGGCGGGCAGGATTAAGTCAAGAAGGTTGCTTGGCTGCTTTTTGTCCTGTTTTTTAAGAATGTCCTTGCAATATTTGAGAAAAAATCCAGCGAGCAGGGTCAAAAAAGCAAGAGCCCTAGATTAATTTTGGTTCCTCCTAGCCTCCGAATCAAAGCTGCTCTATGTCCATGTATTGGATGGCAAATCCATCCTCCTCATTTCTGGAATCATGACAAGGGAAGAGAGGACAAAGAACCAGAAGAGACCTGCTGGGTTGCCAAACCCATCCCAAAATCCTGCAAGCAGCCACATCACAAAACTGCTGTACCTCTTGGAGGTGGTCACAGAGAGAGGCAAGTTGTTGCTTTGGTGTGATGCTGCGGTGGACATCCACGTGGTCATTCTTTATACCACAATGATGCCCAGAGCCAAAGATGTAACAGGAATGTGTCAAATCAACAAAGCAAAGGTGGCCTCCAGAACTTGAACTATTAAAGGTTGCATTGCTTTGGTCTGTTGAAATCAGTTCCTGCTGCTGGGAGCTCCGAGTGTAAGGGAGAAAGGGAAAGGAGGAGGTGGGCTGTATCTCTGCTGAAACAAGAGGGGGGTATGCTGTGCCTTCTCTAACCCCTCCAACAGGCCTTAGAGCAAGATAAATCTATCCACTTGGCAAGATGACCTAAAAACCAGAATCACAGGGTCATTTTGGTGATTCTCATCGTGCCTCACCGAGCTTGATGTTTGGACTCACACTGGTTACCTGTTGTACCACGATTTCATCTAGATTTTGTTCTAGTGAAGGTACCAGAGAGTCCTCCAGAATGGGGTTCAAAGTGTGGTCTAGCACACCTCCTGCTTTCTCTGATCCAGAGGAGAACCATGCTGTAAGGTGGAAAAGTGCATTCTTCATGGCACATCCACGTGGTTACATGGTAAATGTGATGTGTATCACAGCATAAATCACATGGATGCACGGGGCATAGTTTCTGTGTAACCTGTAACAGTCATTTAGAAGTTTCTTCCAAGATCTTCCCGGGCATTGCTGACTGGTCCTTCATTTTTCTTGCTTCTTCCTAAGTCAGTTGTCACGCTCACTGCTCTCCTGTCCTCTGGGACCTCACCTACCATCCCTGAATTATTGAATGAAATGACTTAGCTGCTCAGAGCAGCTCCTGCAGCATTCGAGCTGATCCTGCGAGCTTCCTGATGGGTCGGGTGCACCCCTGTTCCCACCACACTGCTTCATCTAGTCTTCTCTTGCATGGCTCTTTTTTCTACATCAATTTTATATTAATCATATTATCTATCTGATCACAATTAACCTTTTTTAACAAGAAAAAAGAGACTTCCTACTATCTTTCTGAAAATATAGTCTACTTTTCACTGTGTCTGAATCACAGGCTATGTTTTCCTCCCCAGTGAAACAATGGGCTTGTTCTTCCCTTTGTCTTCTTGTTATTTTGAGTGATTTCCAGACTTTTCTTTTGTTGCTGCTGTTATCTAATTTTCATTCATTCCATATATTACTCTTCTTGGTTTTTATTTCTCTGCAGTAGGCATTTCCATCATTTTTGTGTTAAACTTGCAGCCTTCTTTCCACTTTATATCTATTTTATTTTCCTGTCCAAATATTCAAACTTTTTAAAGCATCCCTGGTATAACCATCTTGATCTCCTCCCTTGTGTTTTTTTCCTTTGACACTGGGGTTTGCTGATACGTATTTGATAGACTCTTTCACCAAGAGCCAATATTTATTTCATTGCTACAGAGACTGTCGGCCAGGGAAGCAGTATTATTTCACATTTGTTGCCAGCTTTGTCAAGTCTGTTTCTATTTTGCTGTTCTTACTCCTTCACTTCTTTTAAAAAGTGACAGTTACTGCCACTGGAATAAGCTACCTTTCACCTTCAGATTTTCAACATTTTTCCCCCTATTGCTTTTCACCTCCTTCTGAAATAAAAAATGCCTGAAAATTTCAGCTATCATTAGGTCACATGCTGCTGCATTCCTTCTCCGATAAATATTCAAGCCATTCGACTCCCCTGGGTCTTACTTGGCCTTGTTCTCTGGATGTCTCCTTCAGCTGCCCAAGGAGCACAGCTCCCGCTTTCCCCTACTCTACAGTTGCACTATGGGATGCGCCTGCTGTTGGTTTTAGCTCACTTGCCACCAAACTCCTTCAAAAGTGGTGTGAAACGGTCCTTGCATTACACTCAGAATGTTATTGTGTGCAAAACGGAGCAGATCGTGTGCGAAGGAAATAATAAATTATTATTAGCCAATCTAACTATGATATGAAAGTTAATTAACTAACACTCATCATCCAGGCTGATACAGATGAGACTCAAGAACAACAGGAACATTAGAATTGTTATAAACGAAAACTTACAGGCATCTACCCGTTTTCTCTGGTGTGATGCTCACCCTGCCATCGTCCCTCTGCATCCCAGGGCTGACAGATTCAGCCTCCCTTGAGCACAGAGAGAGGGTTATGATAAGTTGTCACCACCTTGAGCTCTTCCCTGACAGGATTGAGGGGTTTCTTCCTCCTCACTCTTGGATGTCCCCAGGGATATCTTCATCCCCTCTCCTCACCACCTGTTCGCTTCTCCCTGATCCCCAGCACCAGTGGCAGAGCTGCCCAGTGTCCAGACTGGTCACACAAAGGGCTGGTGTTTGCTGGGCACAGACTGCCCAGGACAGCGACTGCCCAGGACAGCAGCCCATGGCCATGTGGGCTGTCCCCAGCACTGAGCAGGCAGGTGAGGCATGAGGTACTTGGCCATGGGACACTTGTGCTCACAGCAACACCCAGGTCAGGGCATGGCAAACCCAGATACATCCTGGTCCTGAGACCCTGAGGTGTTGAGTCAAGACTGGGGTACTTCTGCTACTGGCAGCAGCAAATCTTATTTATTGGGCTTGTGGGGGGTGCAGCTGGATGAGAAACATTGCTGATGAATCTTGACCTCAGCTGACTATTGCCATGCTGGTGTAGTTCCTTACAATGGCAAAAGTCTAACCAAGATCCACAGAGGTTCACTCGTATGAATCTCTTCTGTCTGTTACCAGCTCAGCTTGGTAAAAGCAAAGGCTGGGAAGATGAGGTGGAGGAGAGGGAAGCTGGAGAAGCTGGGTGGTGGCTGCCTGCTTCAGTAACAGCAATGACCCATCCCACCACACCCTTAGAAGCTCAGGCTCTTTCCAGCCTCAGGGAAGCACTGCAGATGTCCTCCCGCTCTTCAGGTGTTTGTATTCACCAGTAAGCAACGCCCACTGGTGCAGTTCTGGGCTGCTGGTTTTATATTCATGCGTGTCTCCGTAATGTTACACAGAGAAATGTGTTTGCAAACAGAACTTCAGGTAACTAACACGTCCCTCCAGTACAAAGGCGAGCGGATAAGTAATTGCTGGAGGGAGGTATGTTCAGAGGGTTTTCAAACTTTGATGCCCTGTGATTTGCAACTCTCTGTAGTTGGAACTTGCAGTCTCTTTTTTGCAGCATTATTCTTCAGGGGAAAGAAACCAGTCAAAAGGCTCTTGCTGATTTCAGTGGGTTTTGACCAGACCCTCAATGAACTTTTAAATGACTTTAAGTGAGCTAAAACTTCACACGTTCTTCTTTACCCTGGGCAGTAGCTGACTGCTCCAAAGTTTTCTAGTTCTCAGCTTGCTGAAGAACTGAAGAAACTATGTCACCTTGCCTGACAGAATATTGTCCTTCCCTCATGCTTTTAGTTCCCTGCTAGTTATTTTGTGAGTTAGATGACAATATTTGCCACGTTAGCGAGTACATCTTAGTGTTTGTGTGTGCTCCAACGAGCCCGATGGGATTCTGATCCTGCATGCAACCTTGGGCACTGCTGAAAGACAGATAATAAATAACCACAGCACAAAATGGGACACATGACTGATTTTCCAGCTGTAAGCTGCTCTCTGTCTGGTCACTTAAAGCTTCCTCCTATGCATGAAATGTGGCTGGCCATACAAACTGGCTGAAATTGGTTTTAGCTTCCTCACTGGGTGTCTGAAGGATTGAGGGTTGCGGTTTTTCTATTTAATAGAAAAATGATAGATCACAAGGAAGGAGCAGCCCTGCGCCTGGTATGAACATTTAGGATCTTCTGACACTCTCCCCCATACCCTGTGATAATCCTACGACCCACCAGAATAATTCAGCTGCAGGAATAGCAGTGGCAGTAACCCCCTACTTCTTTGCAAATTCATTTTCCTCGCTCTGTCCTTGCTGATTATAACACCGTACACAGGTCAGTTGCCACACGTGTGTGAGTAACATAAAGCATTGCACAACTAATGGAAAGCGAACAGAAAAGCTGCCATTTAAAGATAAATCAGGATCTTGCTGTCAAGGTGACTCGAGATGTAGTTCAGATGCATTAACTAGAAAGAAAGCAGAAGCGTGCAGCTCTGGGAAACACAGATTTCAATGTGCTGAAAGGCAGGCTAAGGTGAGAAGAGTGGAGGGGGACCCCTTGGCCATGGAGAAACCGTGTACAGAGAAACCTCTATGCAATTAGAAAACTCAATCAGGTTGTGTTTCCAGGCGTGAACAGCCGGAGTCTGCTACACCACTGCTGCTCCAGGAAGAGTCAGTGGCCAACACTAAGCAGGTCTGTGAGAGAGGCATTTGTAGGAATGATCATCACCCTAATTTCAAATGAGGTGAAAAGAGCAACTAAACCATTTTATAGTGAGGTAACTGGAGGCAACAGAATCCACTACCCAGAGCAACGGGCCAGCCAGCAGGTAGGCTGTGTGGACTGAGACCCGGGCAGAGCACACATGCCATCTCCTCGATTTAGCTATCTAGCAATTAAACATCTATTTTCTCAGCTCCTTCCGTGGACAAAGCAAACACGTAAAGTGCTTCACTCCTTGCACCTTAAAGTGGCACGAATCTGGGAGTTTTGTTCTCCATCGACTTTGTTCTGTAAGGTTAGTTTATATTCACTTTTGGACAGTGAAAGGTGAGAAAAGTCCTGTCTTCAGAGGGACGTATGTCCCCAGCCAGAGAGAGCAGGCAAAAATCTAGCAGCAAGCAGGTGAAGCAGACAGTATCCTGACCTGGAGTTGAACAGAGGAGCAGAGATCTGTGGCCACCAGACATGTAGCAAGTGCAGGATGGGAAGTCATCTTTGAGCAAAATGATGACTTCTTCCTACTTTTACCTACTTCTGTACATGGGGTCTCGTGCAAAAGGAACTCTAGAGCCAGAGGTGCTGCCTCTTGCAGGACCTTGCTGGTAGGATGCAGGGATGGAATACAGAAGAGGGAAGTACTAGAGTTTGGATATTTGCACTGCAGGTCTGCTCTGAGTGAGTCACCCTTGGCTCTCCTATAGCACAAGGAGAGAAAGACAAGTCTGTTTGGTACGTTTACCACTGAGACAGGCAAACTATGCCCTGAAAACTCCATTTTTGTTTTCCTCTGCAAGACTATGAAGGCATCTGAGAGTGACTGGTTGAGATGGAGATGTCTCTTTTCCAAATGTATTTATTGACTTAGGTGAACTCCAGCCATAGCTCTTGGACAGATAGGAAAGTCACCTTCCGATGCCATCCTCAGGTACTTATCAAGAGAAAGTGCTGAGGACAGAGGTCCCCCTAAAACCCCATCCATCTGGCGCTCCAATGCACTGGCGGACTGCAGAACAGATCTTCCTCCTGAGTGTGAAATACTTGAACTGAGGTTGTAACTTCAGCAGAAGCACAATTACAACAATAATCTTGTGATGGGCTGAGGGGAACAAACTACATACATGGAGGGGAAACAATAGTGTTTATGTCAGCCTAATTAATACCTGAACACTCCAAGCTTCCAAATTAATTGGAAGATTAGCATAGAAAGGTGTAATTAATAACACAATATACCCGATAGGTCCCACCCTCTCTGTTGTGTTGCTCACACTGCCAGTGTCCTGCACACCAGGGCTGGCAGCTTTGTTTCTTTTAGGTACAATCGGGAAGAGGATTGCAAGTCACCCCACCCTGAGTTCTTCCCTGGCAGGAATGTGATATCCATGGAGAGGTTTCTTCCTCCTCACTCATGGATCCCCCTAGGGGTAACTTCATCCCCCCTCTCCCCACTACCTGCTCCTTCTATCTGGTCCTCATCACCAGTGGCAGAGCTGCCCAGCACAGAGCCTGGGATGGGCTGCAGGACTCCCCTCTCTTTTCTGCAGTACTGAGGTAATTTCCCTGTGACACGTAAAGACAGTGTTCATGTTTACTTTTGCCTGAAAATGTACATGTCCACCTCCTTCATGTCCTAAAATGACACCTTAAAGTGTCACAAACACCTGCTTGAGAGTACTGGGACTGAGGGAGGCAGCTGCCTCTCACTGCTGTGGAGCTAACGCAAAAAAGCCCCCACTCCAGCATGCCATCTTCCTTTATACCCTCCATGTGCACCAGGAGAAAGAGTTTGATTCAGGTGGAGGAGGATATTCTCCTCCGCCCAAAAGACTATCCCAAGCTATTGTATAGATGGAGGGAAGAAGGAGCTGCTGTATTTTAAAATAAACAGCAGCAGCTCTGTCTCTGTAAATGCCGAGCGCCTCCGGGTCTCTCGGGACTGCTGCTGGATAAAGGGATGCTCAGGGTCGGTAATCTAAAGCGCATGGGGATTTCTGCTCAGCTTTGCCATGATCGAGGATCTTCTGAACATGACTATAGGCAGAGCTTTAAGGGGAAAAAAATGGTACCTGTGTAGTCGAGGAACCTCTGGGATTAGGTGATGGATGAGTGGGGATTTTCAGGATCGCTGTTTTAGAGTTAGGTGCCTAAATTCCCTATAAATCCCCATTTAGGTTTGTAAATCCTTTGTGAATGCTCTCGGTAAATAGGATTGCAGCCCAGAAATACCTGGCTTGTGTCAGCCATTTCTCTCCACCAGAAATTAATCCTGCAAAGGCAAGAATATTGGCTGATCTGTGAGTGCCCTGTCTTGTGCCCTGTGCACTCTCGGAGCAGGACAATGGACCAGCTGAGCTGTTGCCTGGTCATTGCTCTTGCCCTTGCTGGCTGCTGTGCCTCTCTTACACCAAGTCAAGGGCAAGGTGGGAAATAAGAGACTTAAGCCTTCCAGCATAAAAAAGGGGAGTTGGTTCATTCACTGTAAGGGAGAAGAGAGATGAGGCACCGTTTCCCCGCAGCACCAGTTTCAGCATCTTCCCCAGCGCTGAAAGCTGTGTGGCACTTTGAGTCCTGTTTGGTATATCCCAGGAAACTCTTCAGCCCATCCGGCTGTTTCCATCACAAGGGGATCCTCAGCGCAAGCGAGACTGAGACCTTCAGCTCAGAGCATCGGCCCTAAGTACATGGGGCAGGATGAGGACAAGGTGCCTGGTTCTCCCCTCCTACCATATGAAAGTGGGCAGAGATAAAGGAGAGAACCTCACACCAGGGAGGCTTTCCCAGTGTTCCCCAGCCCCACTACATCTCCTTTTCTTCCCCTTTTTCTAGCAATTTACATTTTTCATTCATTTACACGTGATGTTAATCTTTCCTTAATCTCCAATTCCTTGGTGTGTGTGGGGGGGATGAATTCCATTTGTTTTTGTTCCACTCTATCAGACACAGCAGCTATAAGATTAAATGATAACTGTGGACCTAATAATAAAAATATAATATAATGTAATGAAAGAAATGTAGATCTAATCCTCTGTTTTATTGCATCCTGAGTGCCTTTGGTGCTATTATTTTTTTCCTCTGCCTCTGCCTTTGACTTAGCTGCATCTTTTCAAGGAAGCAAAGGGATTTGTAAAGATTATAGTATTATTCTGTTGAGCACAGACTTGCTGTGGGGCACCTTTAATTACAAAACACTATCATTGCTTATAGGGATGTGTGTTTATACATGGGCTTGCTGGCGTGCGAGGAAGATATTCCAAGCACCCCGAAGCACTAACGCCAGCTCAGACAGCTAGACCTGGGCAATGCTGCTGTCTGCTTCTTTATAGTGTATTTTTTGTGCTTCTTGCTGTAATTCCTTCCCCCGCTCCAACTCTTTCTTTCTGCATTGTTATTTTTCTTGGTTTAATCCTTGTTTGGGGAGAAACTTCAGAAGTGTTTAAAGGAGGAATGAAACCTCTGTGAATCCTCCCTCTCCGGTTTCATCTGCAGCCATGGCTGGCCCGTTCTTTGGGTAGTGATGATTTAGAGGTCTCCGAGGTTCAAGGCAGCACGCCCTTTCTGACCCACGCTGCCCTCACTGTCTCCCTCTCTGTCTGGATCATGCCGGGAATGTCATTTTGAATGCTGGAAGTGACTTCATCTCCAAGTGTAACAGCCCTTAATGGCGAGGACACTTTGCAGGCAGTTGGGTGAGATCTGGGATGGGGAACCAGCTGGCCTAAGATCTTCCATGGCGTCAGTGGCAGAGATTTGCCATAGCTACAGGTTCACATATCCAGCTCTTCTGGCCTCAGCAAAGAGGAAAGGAGCAAAGTGCCTGGTTTATTGTCCTTGTGATCATTTGCAGAGGTGTGTTGGGCAGGACGTGGGGAGATTGTTACCCTGCTGCTGGGTTTAATCCTCTGATTAAACTAGGGACTATGGGCAGCTCGAAGGATCTCAAAACCACCCTTACCTTGTAACATATCTCCCCAGCCTGGGATCTCACTTGCTTATTTTAAAAGTGGGGTCGTCTTCCAGTTTTCTTCTCAGTTTCTGAACACTCTGACACAGCTTGTTCTCCTCCTTTAGTCCTCCTGGTCCATGGAAGATTAATCCTGTTCCTAAAAACACAGGTATTAGAAAAGATCATGAATATCAAGCAGGACAGAAACCAGGAGTTCATCTGTGCAAGAAAATAATTTGAACATAAAGTAAATGTTTATTCTGCATCAGGATGAAGGCAAAGCCTTTGAAATGCTCTTCTGAGAGGTATGCAAGAGAAAGGAAATGTTTTCTGCACTAGACCTCGAAGAACTCCCCTGGCATGAGAGGTAACTGCAGTCAAGGCTGCCTGTCCCATCCCATCCTGAATGTGGATCCCTCACAGCATCAGAGCAGCCTCCTACCTCCGGCTGTCATCTCTTCTTGGTTGCGGAGAAGTCTTGTTTTGTGCAAACAAGCGAATACTTGCTTAGAGGACTCAAGACAGCATCCTTGGAGCAGGAGCAAGTTCATTGTCAGGTTCCAGCCTTGAACTCAGACTTGTCACAACCATAGGAGTGTAAGTGGAAACCCACAGTGGAATCAGTTATCCTGACATCCTGGATGGACTCAAGTCCAGATGCACATGTCTTAGAGAGAATCTGCTTGGCTACACATAAATATCCACCAATATTGGAGGCGCCTAAGGGCTTCAACGGATCTCCAAATGCTGCTAAAGAAGGAGACATCTCTCCAAGGCCTTGATATGCCTGCTGGGTCCACATGAACTATCTCAGGGCATCTCAGATGGCATCAGACACATGTATACGCAACTGAATCATCCTCTATTATCTGTGGATATCAACACCTAAATGTAAATGTCTTCATCTGCTAATTATTCTCATCTCTTGTGCCCCTCTGACCCAGACAGGACCTGAGAAACCACTTTAATATCATATTCATTAGAAGCCCTCTGGTGTCAGGTGAACTTTTGGCTCCTGTGAAATGATGTTTGCTGATGAAAACCACATCGTGGGGAAATGCACTGACGACTTCTGGTAGTGCATCACCTTCACCTTTGATTGAGTGTTCACGAGCTGTGAGCACATTGGTGCTCCTCCATCAGCCTCAGAGAGTTTCTCTTCCCTAGCAGAAACCATCTGAAGGATGACTTCTCTGGATATGGATGTATCAGATAATCGAACAGCATCTCCTTTCAAGACGTGAAGACAAGCTAAACCAAACCACCTCTTACTCCGATCACTCTGGCTGCTTCTTCCCAGTCTCCTGTAAATGAGTAGAGGGAGAGGGCACAGTTCAACCGGCCAAACACAGACACCTATTTGAGTTGTCCTAGAGCTCTGCAGGTGCCTCTCCAGAAAAGCATGGATTTCCCATAGGTCTAGTGTTGTAGATAAGTTCCATATATTTATCCCAGGGCAGGGGTCAGCTGGCATAAGATCCCATAAAGCTTTGCAGACTCCGTTCCTGCTGGCACCTCAGTTTCCCCTCAATGAATCTCGGTGCTTCCAGCTTCCCTCCTTTGTCTGCCTCTGAGCTTCCTCTGGAGACAGATACTTTCCAACAAAGCGTTCAGTCACTTGAACAGAGGGAGGCTAAATCCTGCAAGCTAGATCCAGCTCCAGATCCGCTGCGATTTTAAGTAAGGATATGTATTTCTCTCTTTCACATTGAAACCAGTCTAGCAAGTGGAGCTGGGTGAACCAGCCATGCAATTCAGCCTCCTACTTACTCTCCTGACAATGATTGCTTCTCCTTCCTCTGGAGAGCTCCTAATTGCTAGTCTTCTGCCCGTCAGCGGGATGCACATGCTGTTTATGTGCTTGTGATACACCTCCGGTGGTGTCTATCACTGCTGCAGCACTGGCAGAGCAGTGCTATCATGGTTCACAGGGGTGTATCTGCTGGGACATGACCTCCAGCCTGCTGGATGCAAAGCCCTGTCCCTGCTCTTCAAACTGTTTGGGCACCAGGAGAATGCAAATCCCAACTTCTGGAGGTTGTCGAGACAGTCTCTAGAGGGAGACACGATCATACCCATTTCAACAAGGTATCACCTTCTGGGCAGTCGTGTATGTTGGAGCACCAGGGACCAGCACCCACAAGGACAGATTTGCAGTCTGACCACCTCAGGCTGGTCTTCCATCAGCTGCAGTGAGGGCTGTGATTGGCTTATCCTGTCCACCTGCTTTTTCAAACATACTGTTTTTCCACATAGATCTTTTTGTAAGCAGTCAAGCCAAAACTTGCATTACGAGACTGTACTCAAGCAGAAAAGTTTCACAGCAGTGGTTCTTTCATTCAGATAGTGCCTCTGGGTTGAACCTGCAGGCTGGACTAGAAGATGATCCTGATCCAACCTCCTAGATAAAAAGGGAGGGACTGGAGCTGTGATGTCTGAAGCAGCAGGTTGCATATTTAGACTGCTGAGCTGAAAGTTGTAAAAGAAGGGAACTTGTTTTCCATGGTTATTGCATTACTCTGCAAACTCATTTTTGTTCTGCAGAAAGGAAACTGAGGCACTGTGCAAATGGGATGCTTTGCTTAAGGCATCACAGCAAGGCCCTGTCAAAGACTAGAAGAAAATAGAGCTCTGTGGCCTCCTGCTGTTTCATCTCTACCTTTGAACATGGTAAAAGAAGCCTTCTCCATGACCCCAAAGCAGGTTTTAGGAGAAAATCCCAGGTGTTCAAGACTGCTGGGACCAGCACCCTACAGGTGCAGTTTTGAGTAACTGTGAAGAATGCAAGTTACTGAGACAATAATTTCCTCTCAGCAAGCAGTTCCCACTTTCTCCTTCTGCAGAGCAACACGCTCCCCACACTTGGGAAGTGCTTCTTAAACACAGAAGCAATTTTTCCTGTAGTGACATCAAGAGTGATCTTCGGATCAGTCGAAGGCTTGAATGATGGTGTCATTTGCTCTGATCTGGGTTCTTGTGTCTCCTATCTGCTATCAAAACATAAGGAGGCACTGCAGCAGAAGGTGCGAGACTCGGGACTGCTGTAATTGATAGGTGAACTGAGTTGGATGCCATGCAATCAAAAACCTTGATCGTGGCTGTAGCCTCACCTTGCGGTAATCTTCTTGCACTAGTAAAACACATTAAACGTGGCAATCCTGGGTTTTTCAGTCTCTCTACTGTGAAGCAGATGCAATGACTGGAGGTTTTAGAATCATGGTATCATTTAGGTTGGGAAAGATATTTAAGATCACCAAGTCCAACTGTTAATTCACCATTGCCAAGTCCACCACTAACCCCTGTCCCTCAGCATGTCTACATGTCTTTTAAACACTTCCAGGGATGGGGACTCCACCATGGCCCTGGGCAGCCTGATCCAATTCTTCACAACCCTCCAGTGAAGAAATTTCTCCTAATATCCAACCTAAATCTCCCCTGGTGCAATTTGAGGCCATTTCCTCTTGTCTTATCACTTGTTACTTGAGAACAGAGATAGACCCCCACCTTGCTGCAACCTCCTTTCAGGGAGCTGTAAAAAGCAAGGTCTCCCCCGAGCCTCCTTTGCTCCAGGCTTAAAGTCCCAGGTCCCTCAGCTGCTCCTTAGCACACTTGTTCTCTAGACCCTTCACCAGCTTTCTTGACCTTCTCTGGACACACTCCAGCACCTCAATCTCTTTCTTGGAATGAGAGGCCCAAAACTGGACACTGTATTCGGGGTGTGGCCTCACTAGTGCCTAGTACAGACATACAATCACTTACCCGGTCCTGCTGACCACTCTACTGCTGATACGAGCCAGGACGCCATTTGGTCTTCTTGGCCACCTGGGCACACTGCTGGCTCATCTTCAGCCGCTGTTGACCAACACCCCCATGTCTTTTTCCTGGGCCATTTCCAACCACTCTTCCCCAGCCTGGAGCATTGCGGTACAATCCAGCGCAGGACGCAGCACTTGGCGTTGTTGAACTTCATACCATTGGCCTGTCCAGGTCCTTCTGCAGAGCATCCTGACCTTCAAGCAGACCAACACACCTGCCTAACTTGGTCTGCAAGCTACTGAGGGTGCTCTCGATTCCCTCATCCAGATAAAGGTATTACATTGTACAGACCCCAATATTGAGCCCTGGGGAACACGACTGGTGACTGGTCACCAAGTGGATTGGACTCCGTTCACAGTCACTCTTTGGGCCTGGTCATCCAGCCGGTTTCTTACCTCCAGGACAATACTGACACTGTGCGAGACAGTGTCAAAGGCTTTACTAAAGTGTAGGTGTACAATGTCCACAGCCCTTCCTTTCTCCACTAAGTGGGTCACCTTGTCATAGAAGGAGATCAGGTTGGTCAAGCGGGACCTGCCTTTCATAAGCCCATGCTGACTGGGCCTGACTGGCTGACTCTCCTGTACGTGCCGTGTGATGTCACTCAAGATCATCTGCTCATAACCTTCCCTGGCATCCAGATCAGAGTGACAGGCCTTTGGTTCTCTGGACCCTCCTTCCAGCCCTTCTTGTTGATGGGCATCACATTTGCTAACCTCCAGTCAACCTGCACTTCCCCAGTTAGCCAGGACTGCTGGTAAGTGACTGAAAGTGACCTGGTGATCACTTCCATCAGCTCCCTCAGTACCCTTGGGTGGATCCCATCCGGCCCCATAGACTTGTGTGTAAGTGTTGTAGCAGGTCACTAATAATTTCCCCTTGGATTATGGGAAAATAATATTCCGACAAATTTAATGGCATGGAACAGCCAGGTAGGTGCAGATACACCTTTCAGTGTCTTCCTAATGGAAAGGCAGTGGCACGACCTATATTAATGTGCACCTCTGAGGTATTTCTGCCTTGACCTTTAAATGTAATTATAATAAAACAACTCGGTACACCCCTGGACAGATAAAAGCACAAGATAAAAGCTCTAATGAAGGTATAGCTACAGTAAAAAATTATCCAACGCAGACATAGGGTGTAACGTAATGAAGGGTATTGGAAAAGGGCCAGAGAAAACTGCCTTCTGCATTACCTGCCCTTGTGCAAAATGCAGAAGGACCCTTAATGACCACAGAGTGGTTGGGTCTCTGTCTTACATCTCATTTGAAAAGCCACCTTACACAATTAGCCACCTATTACTGGTGGTTAATTGACATCTAAAAGACATCAGGATTACAGTTAGAGCTGAAAGTCAATTAATGGCTCCTAGCTTTGTTCCAGCTGGTGTTAAAGTGCAGGAACAACCTCCATCCCAGTGACACACTGATTTGTTCCAGATCCTCAAGCCACTGCTGGCTGCTCCCTCCCCCTCTTCCCTGGCAGTATCAATCAATATGATTGATGCTAAATGGCTGCGGTTTCCTGATATCGACAGGTTTCCTCTTGACTTCCAGGGGATTTCTCACTCTAGCAGGGACCTCTTGCTGCAGTTTCAACAGAAACTCATGGTTGAAGCCAGCAGAAGCGTTTGGTGGGGTTTAGGCACTTCAACCCTCAGGTTTTCAGTCTTCCAGGGTTGCATTAAGGCACTCATGGCACTGAGTCTGGAGGGCAGAGAGTCATGAGAAAGCCAGCCCAGGGGGGCAATTGACTGCTCCAGCTTGTTCTTCTGGTCTATATGAACAGCAGGATGTCACCTGCCAGTGACAGAATTGATGATAGGGATTTATAAAAATATAGCAAAGTTCCCAAATCAATAAACAGTGGCAGCTGGTGAGCTACCTTCACCCAGAAGAAGCAGTTATGTCTGTGTGTCATTAAAAACAAACCTAAAGAAAACACAAACAACATCAGTGAAGAAATCCAACACAAAAAAAAATTAAAAAGCCCAATCTTTGGTTGGTACCTTTTCCGTGGGGGGAGCCACTACTCAGATTGATACCACTTTAAATTGGGTTGGTCATGGATGAAGAAGAATTTAAATGGGATCAATTTGTTGTCTTCCTCCCTGCTCCTAGAACAACTTCTCTGATGGAGAAGAAAAATAAACTCAGCCTGAGAATTCTCCCTGTGAATAAGATACTGAGGAAGAGATAGGCTCAGCAATTTGGTGACAGGCACGTGGTTTTGAATCTTTTTATTTTATTACGGGGCATGGACTATCTTTTTCATTAGGCCTGTACAGGCTCTAGTATAATGCAGGGACAAGAAATGGCTTCATCTGCACAATACAGGGAAAACGGAGAGACGGCTTAATTCTTCACAAGGTTGTGTTAGTCTGATGCACGTCAGCTGTCTCTGGCTGTCACCATTTTATCTGTGGTGGATTCCCCTAACAAGGGGCAGGGAACAGGACCATGCTGCACTGCAGCAGGCCTTTACATCACTTCATTTCTCTGTTCGAGAGAAACTGTGCTGCAATAGGCATCATTAATAATTAGCATTATTAATCTAATTATTATCATCTCTTTCAGATGTCTCCAAACATTTGAAAAAGGTACCGTCAAAAACAAGTTTTAGTTTCTGCTGGCGTGAATTGAGAGACGACTGCTTTGTCATTTCTAATTTTATATCCATGTGATGAGAAACAGCCCTAAATATTGGGGACTACAGTAATAACTTCATTGGTCAGACTGGTTTTAGCTTTGTTTCTCACTAAAACAAAGATTAAATTCCTTTTTAAAGCACCAAGGTCAAAGGACCCTTTTTATTAGCCAATACATTTATGGGAGAGCTTGGAAATAAATTTATCCATGTTGTAGGAGTTTTAAAAGGACTTGAAATGCAAGTTCTTTTCACATGACCGAAAAAAACGCAGTGACTAATTTTTGGTCAGCCTAGCTATGAGCACGGCTTTGCTGATGGGGATTGGAACAGGACAGATTTTACTGCCTCATCTCTGTATGAGGGTTCCTGAGCATTGGAGAGGTTGGCTAGTCACGTAGTGACGGAGGTAGCTGGAGATTTGGATTTAGATCATTTTCCTACCAGTGCTGTCTGTGGGACTTGGCTGTGTTTTGTGCTGGTTCCCTTGGGATGGCTTTTTCTCTGAGGATGAGTGTGCTACAGATGGGCTGTGGCATGACAGAAGGCTTAAAAATACAGACAAACTATCTGTGGGAAGTAAATTCAGTTTCGGTCTGAAATGTTGTTTGTGAAACTTAGGGATTCTCTCAAGAGAAAATAAATAATTTTACTCCAAAATCACCACCCTCAGCCTACCCAGTTTCCCATTGCAGAGACTGTGCTGGGCAGTGAATGAAGGCCAAGAACCAGCTGGGACCTCTCCCCCCACTCTTCCCCAGCATTCCCTTGTCATCTAGAAGGGTCACTTAAATCCGACATGACTTCTTAGTGAATTATCTCATCATTACCAATAATCCTATTTGCTGGATGGAGCTGCCTCAGGAATAGCCCCCCATGGACTGTTTCCCCATCTCTGTCTCTTCCATGTATCTCCTCTTAATGACAAGCACTCCATTTGTAGCTCGCTTTCACATCAGCCTGATGGATGCCACGTGTGAGTTGATTGTCAGCCAGGGTCACGTCATCCTCTTCCCCACCGAATGAGAGGATTGCACGGTTTTCCAGATGACACACTGCTTTGCTTGTCTTCTCTCTGATGTTGGACATTTAGGTGACCCTTAACTGTCATTGACAGGTCATGGGTCTGGACTGGTGTGCTAGGTCCTGTGTGGCCAGTACCTCCTTATACCTAATAATAAGGCTACGCTGCATCAAAACAACTTCCTGAGAATGTTCCCCAACTGCCCTATCCCTTGAACACCCACCAACTCAGTGCCTAGGAGTGGGCAATTTGGCCCATCTGGGACCAAGCCAACAATTAAACTCTGTGGACACTCAAGGGCTGTGATTCATTCCTAAATGGATAGAGACAGGGACATTGTCATCGCGGTTGAAAAGCTCATGAATGGCATGGTGGGAGTTTGACTCACAGTAAGGCCTCTGAGATCAGGCTCACCAACAGGAGCCATGACCAGGCAGGGAAGAGCACTGCTGGACGTGTTCTTACCAACGTGAGGTTGTGTCCATACTGCGGTCGCTGCTCTGGCTACAGGCTGGCAGGGACATGCAGATGCTTGATTTAAATTAACCAGCCACAGCAGCACGGCATCAGCTTTTTGTTTTGTAGTTTATGCCCAGATTGATGTGGCTGAACATAGACAGACACTTTATAATGTAAAGAACACAGAAAAACCCCGTTTCAGGCTCATGGGGTGGGTGAAAAATACCTGCGTTCTTGCATTGGGATCTGTAGCAGCGCTGAAGGGGGTGGAGGCACACACACATCAGGTCTACAAGCATGCAGGCTCTCTAATTAACTCTTTTGAGGGTCCCGGAGTGACACAAAATCCCCCTACAATAATGGAACTTATTCAATATTTAATTGGACACTAATAATTAAAACATACTTTCTTTCAGCTCAAGCCTACTGAGCTCACATTAGCTGCCACCTTAATTATCAGGCCACGCTGATCGCTTCATTTCCACGGTCCTTGCTTTGTGAAAGGCAGCCGTGAGGCTGTGAGACGTGGCAGCGTACAATTCATGGGAGAAGATGCCTTTGCAGCTCATGGGAACAGGCATCCTTCACTGCTTGGGTTTTGTCTCTGACGTTCCCAGCCACGTTCTCTACACCTTGTACCCAAAGAACAACCGATGTGAGAGATCAGGGAGCCCTTTGCTCTACCACAGAGAGAAGAGCAGCCAGATTTTCTGCTGGTGTAACCTTTACCTAAAGGACTAACAGCTTAGGAGCCTGGATAGAGCTTTTGTTGTCATTTTTTGATGTTTACGTGGTTTTGTTCTGGTTTGGCAGCAACTGGAGAGCTTCTTATGTGCTATTTTCAGACCAACATTTATAACAGCCCATTTTCAGACTTGAGGTATCAGGGCAGCAAGCTGAAGAAACACTTTTTCTAAGGTGGAAGTCACACGGGGAGGTTTTTTTGCCCAGCTCTTACTATGAACATTTGAGGGAGGACAGAAACATTTAGAAGGAGGGAACACAAAGATTCAAAAAGAAAAAACTCAGTTCTTGGAAAATCAGTGAGAGCTGGACTAGCCTTGTAGCTGTTTGAGACAACTGGCATTGCATGCTAATTATTATTATTATTATTAATGTTCCATGTGATCTTAAAGTAATTTTTAGCTAGAGGAAAACCAAGCAAATGTGCTGGTCAGTTAGTCCACTGTCCCAACACTGAATCCAGAGATCAATAACAGGAGAATTCATCGCACCCTTGCAGACAGAGCTCTTCAATCTGACCAAGCCTGAGGGATTCTTTTTCCCCCTTTCCACCAATGTTATCTTAGTGCAAAGGTTACGAGAGCTTTTTCACTGGCAGAATTCCTGCCTGGAAAGACACAGATGAGTTTACAGCCTCGGAGAACGAAATGCCATGTGCTCAACTTCTTAAAGGCTCTCCCCAGCCTGCTGTCACTCCAGAAGCTGATTTTTATGGAATTTCCTGCAAACTCACAGAGAGTTTGATCTATCCCCACTTTGCCATAACCCTGCTGCAATGTTTGGGGCTCAGCTAAGCAGAGACTTAACTCCTTCCTCACAGGAGATCCTTTGACCCTTCTTAGAAGCTCCTTTGGATACCATCCCTCAGCCCGCTCCGTGTTTCATGGTGTGCTGATGGTTTACATCGACTCCTCGAAGCCAGGAGCTGTGGGAAGTGCTCTGTAAAACTGGCATGGGGAAGGCAGATCAGGAGACGACACTGTAGACCATCTAATCTGACCTTGAAAATTTGTAGCCTCTATCCTCAAATCGCCAGGGAATCAGCCCTGACACTGCACTGAATCACCACCACGCTCTTGTGGATGGCCATTAGAGAGGAGCAGGGAATTGCCACAGAACTGGGCTGTTCAGGCTGTGTTTTCCTTAGTTTTGTCCTTTGGCAAGGCCACCAGTGAGGATCACTACAGCTCCCTGTCCTGCTTCAGACTCCGTTACTTCCTAGCCCTTTATGCAAATAGAGATGCTGCTTTGCATCTGCCGTGCTGTTGTTCTGATGAGCTTTCAAGCGAAGTTGCAGGATCAGGGCATGTCAAATTAGCTTGGCCCTGCCTAGCAAGAAATAAATGATGGTTTTGACAGAAGCTTTCAGACGGGACAGGACAGATACAGCAACATGGCCATACATCTTTCTATTAGTGCTAAGGCAAGACCTTATCTGGAGTGATGGGAATAACACAAATGACCCTATTCACTGTGCAGGACAGATGCTGTCATGACTCTCCTTCTTAGATCTTCCACCTTTGAAGAGCAGCCCCTTGCTACCCTGCAAGTGTCCACACAGCTGTCACGTTGCCCCATCACATGCATCCATCATGATTTCTCAGTGGGTGAAGCCTTCTCCTGTTCTTGTCCTGTTTTTCTGTGGTTTTACCTTAACTCTTAGTTAAAAATCAGCTCAGGCTGACCATCTGCCAAGCTCCGTGCGTACATCCTGACTTTTGAATGCACACAGAGGCAATTTGCAGAGAGAGACTGTGGGAGCCACCTAAGTTGATTTGAGAGGGGAAAATCTACTTTGCAATTTCTTCCCCTTCTCCCCTCCATTCCCCTCTTCATTTGCCCTTGACTCACTCAGCAACTCCGTCACCAGTTTGCTGTCTGGCCAGGGCTTGCTGCCAGGAATCCCTTGCCAGCCTTGAATAATAAATACTAGCTAAGTGATGGACTAATGCCAGGGTGAACTGCTCAGAAATATTCCCTCTAGGTCTCAGATCAATAACACTTAGCTCTTGTTCTGTGATTGAAGACAGGCAAAAAACCACATCATCTCCCTAGGAGCACAGGAGGGGCCTGCGAAGAAACCCATTTACCCCTCCTCAAGTCCCTAGGCATTCACGTGTACTCTGAAGAGCAGACCTCAGGTGTATATCTTCTGTCGAGAAATGCTTAGCTTGGACATGATATGCTGGCCAGAGGAGGGCTGATACCAGGGCCTGGGTTGCGGAGAGGAAAATACTGATGCGTTGAAGTGGGGGACTCATCTCCATCAAGTTGACCAAGGTGTTAAACTGGCAGCAGTGCACGTGATGAACACCTTGGGTGCATCCAGTGTGCTGGGACATGGTCAAAAGGAATCAGGACCATATAGGAGAGCATCCTTTTGGTTCATCAGCTTTAGTCAAGAGATGGATTTCTCGGAGTTATCAAAGATAACTCCCTACCCCAGTTAGCACCGTTCAGCATTTGACACTCTCTTGACCATGGGAATTAAGGCATGGCTGTCCAAACCGGGTCTCTGCCAGTGACAGAACTGATGATAGGGATTTATAAAAATATAGCAAAGTTCCCAAATGAGGCTTTAGCATCATTTCTCCTCATTTTTCAGAGATGCAGCATCTTTTTCCAACTTTGTGTCCCTCTTCTACCGCATCTGCTCTGCAGGCTGTGATGAAGCCAGCATCATGCAGCTCCTTGACACTGACTTAGAGTTTAACATGCCAAGCAGGTCACTGAAATCTGCTGATTTTTAAATGACTTGAGTGCTGGAAAAGAACACATTGCTCTTCCTGACAGGTTAATTGGAACAGCCCATGTTCCCTAGTCAGTGCGAGAAGCATGGCTGCTTGAGGTGTCTGGGGTGAGGGATGGATGTTGGGCAGTGTCAGGAGGAGGGTGGCAGCCCAGCCCCAAAACAGTTTTAGATCTCAGCACTTCTAAATCTCCTTTCCAGAGGGAGGGTGAAGTTCTTTTATTCCCTGCAATTCTGCAGTACTGAGAAGACCCGTTCCCCACAGCTAAGGAAGATAAATCCTCCTTCTCTGCTATTGAGCTGTTAGGTCAAGTTTTATATCATTTTTGATGCTGGCTGAAATGGCATCGAGACCCACATTCCTGGAGTTCAATAGGAAACAGAGGATGCAGAGCAGTCTGGGGAACTCTTACCACTTATGGGACAGGAGCTGGAAGCATATGGGATATATCCACTCTCTGGATACCTCTGCAGACACTGCAGTGCTGAGATCATGGTTCTCAGTTGCAGAGGAGCAGACTAAGGTGCTTTAAGAGGTGAAGTTACAGGTGTGTAACTCAATTGTTCCAGTTGTAATTTGTGCCTCAGTAACATTGAAGATGTGGAGTCAGAAAGCAGGTGCTTCCTCACCCATGGTGCTGGGTGCTCCGTCTAAATAAGATAATCCCCATGAACATGCAGCATCTGATGGAAGAGCTGATTTTTTCTGTAAAGCTGCTTCTAACTGTCTAGAAAATTGTCATTATTTTATTTTGTTTTGTTTTTCTAATTTCAAGGTTTCCCTATTGGGTGAGAGAATTCTGCTGTATTCTACTATAATCCTCAAGCCCCGGCACCCTCTGATGAATAACCAGGATGTACATTCACAAATACCAACTCCTGGCTGGAGAGAGAGCCATATCCTTGTAATTCTAAGAGTCAAGAGCCAGTGGAGATGTGTGCTGTATTCCCCACACGGATGGAACGCATCTCAGGCATCTGCGGTGAAGTGGTATCCATTCATTTCCTTTGGTCCACTTGATATTATTTTTCTCATCTAACCCTTCTCACTTCAGGGCTTTTCCAAAAATCTCTAGGTGTTACACAGAACCAACTCAAAGAACTGAAGTGAAGGTTTCGGCTAACAGTAGACCAGCAGTGCTTTGTGCAGCCGGGGCGCAGAGTTGGGGGCAGAAGTTCTGGCAGTGGGACTGTCCAGAGTAGACATGGCCATGGGCAGTTGAGGGAAACAGTTTCCCAATGAGATATTTTGTGAAGGCCAAATGTCATTCAGGGAGCATCAAGCTCCTATGCATGAGAAACCTGCAGTGTCTAGAAAAAAGGACCAAATGTAAAGTGACACAGACCTAACTGTCATCCCAGCATGCTGAGCTGTCAACTTCTCCACAGCCCCTTCTCCTCTTCAACGTGGCAGACATTTTCATAATGGTCCTAGAAGATACAGCTGGAGGTGTAAAACATGCTGTACATCCCCTGCCCCTGGTGACACCCAGGAAACAACACCAGAAAAGGAACATTTTCCTCTTGTTGGGATACGGTGGCAAAACACAAAATATTGAGGCATGTTTTTAGCTGTTGTTGCCAAGAAAGCATCAGTCATGCAGCAAATAGCCAAGTACTTTTCTCATCCACCTGTGGATGAACTTTTTCTTGCCACACCAGAGGTGAGCAAGTGTAATTCCCTGCATTTATCCTTGTCTGTGCCTCTGCCTAGGGATGATGTCTTGTATTAGGATGTCTTAAAAAAAAAAAAACCAAAAACAACAAACTCAGAACCCACAACCTGGATGAACTCCTCATCGGTGTAGCATCCTCACAGCCTGCAGATTAGGAGTACCACAGAGACAAAAATTGTCTGCAGAGAAAAGTGGGATTCACACGAAACTGGATATAGGCCTTTTTTATTAAAACCTAGCAGGATGTACTTGAACTTGCTCCTCTCATTTCAGACCTTTCCAAATGCCTTTACCTGAAACAGCAGCAAGAGCAGAGTTGTCCCTGAAAAAGTCTGTCTCACTGCAATATTTCAGCTGTTAGCCAGGGTGGCCATAGGAGGTGAGGGTAGAGACAGGGGCAGCCTCTGCTCCTTGTTTACAGGGATTTTTTCACCTTGTCTTCAGGCTGAGGTGACTCCCCTGTACACATGACCTGTCTCCGTGATTTGCATCTGTAAGTCTTGCCTGGGAGATGTCACCTCAGAGCCTGCTCCTCGTCAGGCACAGGGGGCAGGCAGAGACAGGAGGAAAAGAGAACTGTATTTATTTAACGTGTAGAAGCAAGGACAGGGATTATGAGGATTTAAGATGCAACAAAAGGTGAATGCTAAATTGACACAGGGTTGGCTTAGAATAGAAGTTGTCCAGGGAGGATTAGCCATGCAAGGGCACCGGCACCACAGGGAAGGAAACTCAACAGCAGCAAGTAGATCCAGTGCCTTGCAGAGGAGCTTCAGCCTTGCCTAGAAACAGGCTGTTTCTAAGAGCTGATGAGTGAGCCAGCGCCAGCGTAGGGACAGGATGGATCACGTGCATGCGCTGGAGGGTTGTGTAAGGGAATCTGCATGGGTAAGAAGTGACAAGGGGTTGGGGAAGAGAGAGGGTTGGTGTGTGTCTAAGACACAAGACAAGTTTAAGGTCGGAATCTCTGTCCCCATGATATAAATCAAGAAGCCAAAAAAGTCAGGAGCTCTGGGGCGCGGTTACAGACAGAGAGGTCATTTGTAGAGCACTGGGGCATGGGTTTCTCCTCCTGTTTTTCCTGAATTTTAATGCTCCCTGCCAAGATTGGTTGCTTTGACAACTTTTCTAGGCAGAAGCGAGCAGTGTGGAAGCCAGAATATCTCTTCCATGGTGTGTTCCACCTCTGCTGACCATAGGGGCCAAGGAAGAGGTGTTATATCTAGCTACATCCATAACCAAAAGGCCCTTCTAGTCTGTGAAGTCTCTTCCTGGGACTTTGTGATCATCTGAATCAAGGTTTCCGGGTCAAAGAAACACATCAATTGGAAAGTCAACATGTACTTTGTGTCTGGAGAGGCAGCTTTGTCTGTCTCTTAACCAACTACCTGAGAACCTTGAACACTGAGATCCCTTTCTGGGGATCTGCTTTCTACACATAGACCTGGAAGCTGCTCTACCGGAATAACAAAAAAGATGGAGCAGCATTATCATCCAGTGGAAGTAGACAAGAATATCCCTCTATACTGACCTGAATTGTCTTGTCATGGGTAGTTTGTTGGGTGTAAACCAACTGTCTTCTTATTTGAGTAAATACACAAATGTCTCCCCATACATTAAGGAGCTATTGTGATCTGACACGCTGGCCTTGAGCTGTCTGAGGAGTTACTCAGGGTGCCTGCCTGTTGTTGTCCAATCCTCACAGAGCATTTGGTGCATGAAACATTTAAATTTGTTTACTTCCATCTTCCTCCATCCTCCCTCCATCCTTTGATGACACATTAACAATACACAACAACAATGCAACCCAGCCACTCCTCTGTTTTTCCAGCATGCAGAAGCTGAGCTGGACTTGTTTCCTTTGAGTTTTTTTTATTTTGTTTGTTTGTTTCATTTTTTTCCCCCCAGTGTGGCTCGGCAGGAGAAAAAAAGCAGCCTCCAGTTACAGAGTGATTTGAAGGTTAGCACAACGACCTTCACTGGGCTCCTAAGAGGGATAATGATCTCTTGCTCTAATCAACAATGCAGACTCCTTTTGATACCGAAATAGCAACTGTTAAGTAAAGCCGCTTTTTCCCCTCTGGTTTTTTTTCCTTTTTTTTTTTTTTTCATTCTTTGCCTTTGTCCTAAATCTGTGAACAGAAGCTCAGAAAGCAAATTTGGAAATAATATGATCTTGAAATGTATGCGAGATAGTCTTCAATTAGACTCTTGATCATGCTCCAATTCAATTAGTTAGGAGCTGATGCTAAGTTTGTTACGGGGTCCTGGGGAGGAAAGGTGCTGCCCCTGTTAAGATGATCACTTGTTGGAGTGGTTCCTAAGTGGTGCTGGATACGGATACGCACACCGTGCAGGACTGAGATAATGGCAAAGCTTTTCTTTCATGTCATGCTCACCGCTGCTACTGGAAGGGTACCCAGTGCCGGAGCCGGCCAGCTCTGTGGTACGAAGATACTGATGCTTAATTGCCATTTATCTGTGCATATCACAGATGATCTGCAATGTCAACTGTCAAGGGAAAATACAGATAAACTGCCTATAAATGATATATTTACTGACACTACGCACCTCTAAGAGATAATGTAGTTTATCTGTATTTTGTGTTGGGAGTTGATACTAAAAAGCTGTTAAAGAAAAAACACATGCCCACGGAAATACGCAAGATGATTCTATAGTGGTATGATATATCTTTTTATAGAATTAGAGGGGTTTTTTCTTCACATACTCTGCATGGAACAGTTGTTTCGTTTCTTAAAAGCAGTAGATCTTGCATTTGGGGGCTCTACCTAACCGAGCATTACCCTACTCCAACTAGTCTCTGTTACACCATGTCCTGCCAGCCGAAAGGTGAAAGCACTATGCTGCATGGTGTCTTCCAATCCTCATATGCTTCGCAATTGTATTAAGTGACAACTCAACAGAAGTCTGTGAGGGATTTGTTTTTTTCTTTTTTTCCCAGATTCCCTGGTTTGACTAAAAAGTCAAGAAAAGTAAAATTTGGCACCTTGTGGGGCAGGGGCATGCTGTAAGGATTGGCTTGTTCGTGTTTAGGGAAGAACCAACCGGCTGTTGCCCACAGCCAAACTTCAGACTTCAAAGTATTGATGTTCTCACCAGCTTAGTGGATAATCCCTGGGTGGGAGTAAATGGCACACTCAAAAATTCGTTCCGTACTGTTCTTGCACAACCCACATTCACGATTCTAGAGCAGGCAGGGAATGAACCCAATGTGTTGTCTACTTGAGGTGAAATCTACTGTTCAGTCTGCTGACCATTCACGTTTTCAAGACTCCCTGAGATGTGGTGCCTGGGAGGCTGTTCCCCAGATTGTCTGCTCCTGGATCACTGCTGTGTCTGATCAAAGCGGCAGTGCTGGGAGCACCGGAGTCTGTTTGATGTGCTGTCTGTGTCTCTTAGCAAATGTATGTGAAAATGTGTCAAAATTACTTGGAGGAAAATGTCACAATATCCACAGGGTTAATTTCCTGCCCGGACAATGCCTGGTCTGGACTGCTGGGACGAGAGATATCTGGAGTGAGGATTTTTGGCCAGTTTGGCTCAAGGTATGAAACAGGCCACCTTTCCTGTTGCTTGTGATTAACTCTAGACACATTTCTTGATTCTTTCAATATCAGGTGGTTCCCAGCACATTACTGTTGATTTTGTGCAGACAGGGGGCCCATCATCCTCTCACCTAGTGGACTCTACCCCTCTGTGGTTACCATCTTCACTCTCCCATCAAGTAATACCCTCCATATGGTACAGAGGCACATCTTAGAGTTCAGCTTACCCTTATGTGAGTGCTGGGTTCTTCACAAGGTCATAAAGTTCGTGCTTTACATACATTCCAAACAGGGGAAACTACTTCTGCATTTTCCCATTGGTCCATCAGAACATCATTTACATATGATGTATTTCTGTCATGGCGTAGCCTTGATTTCCATTCACAAACATGCAGGATTGGGAGGTTACTGGAGAGTATCCAAGAATGTAGATAGAAGATAGGATGTCACCAATCAGAGCAGAAATCCATGGAAATGTGTCCTGTGTCTAAAACCAGCTGGTGGCCAATGGAACAAAAATAAGGCTGGTATGTAGTGGCATTTTTAAAGCTTCTGCCCTTCTGGGATTAAGAGACTTGGGACTCACTGAGCCAGAAATGGTATTTTCATGTTTAATAGCACCCGCTAGGTTTTTAGTTCATAAGATTTGTAAGCTCAGTTTTGAACCGTATAAATGTTCAGCAACGACAGTATCCTAAGATGAACTTCATTGTGTGAAGTTCCTCCATCCAATTATTCTGAATCTACCATCTGCTACACTCATGCTTATACACTCATGCTTCCTTCTTTTGGAAGTGTGAGCAATCAGACTCTGCTTCCTTTTCCCAGGACCTCACACTCGTCATCAACCATGCAACCAAACTAAAGGTGAACAGGTCTGTAGCTCACATACTCCACCAGATAGGAAAGATGTTTGCTGGAATGATGTAAACCCAACATCCTTCCATTAATGAAGGAGTTTATATAGGAGAAATGTGGAGAACAGCATTGAGGGTTTTCTGCTGGGATGAGTTTGGGCAGCTCCCGTGAGTGGCGTAATACTGCTTTACACCACCAGAGCTGTCCCTGAGCATCGCGCATGTCTGGTAAGAAATGATGGCTGTGGAGAGCTGGTTGGAGGATGCTGGTCCCCTGACGCAGAGGATAACATGGGAGAAAAGGCAGAGTTACCTGTGCTATACGTGTGAGGAATTTGCAGTCACCATCAGATAAGGACTGAGTGATAGATGGTGGTTTTAAATGTTTAATATTCCTTCCCTGTTGACGGGCGTTTTACATTCAGATAAGAGAAGCCATAAATCTCTTCTGGCAAATGAAGCTCTGCTCTACCACTCTCCCCCACCCCCCTTTTTTTATTGAGATCTCACCTGGGGGAATTAAAAAAAAAAAAAACAGATGAAGAAATGATGATGAATCATAGAGGCTGTGGAACAGCCCAGATAAAGCATCATTTGCATTTTCATGTGATATTTCTCCTGTCTTGATGAGCTCAAATTACCTTTAGAACCACATCAATTCTGTCACCACAAACTCCAGCGTGGGGAGAGAGTAACCATGAGAATGGCAGTTCAAGGGGCAGCTTCTGTTTGGCTTTTCTGGGCTTTAAATGGCGTCTAGCATGCAGCCTCCTAGATTTGAGAGGACACTTTAGGGCCTTTGTTCCAGGATGTAAAGCCTGTGGTGTGAAATAGGCCAATTTGCTCAGCCTGCTCCAGATTAAGTTCCAGAACATTCTTCTCTTGTGGTGCACCAACTGCAATGCACGAGCTAGAAGACAGCAGTTGACTCGTAAGAGCAGAGTCATCACATTCAATAAATGCCAAAGGAAAATAAGTGTCTCTGCCTCTTGATATGGTTATCACAGAATCATCTGGTTGGAAGAGACTTTTACGATCATCAAGTCCAACCATTCACCCTGCACTGCCAGGGTCCCTAAACCATGTCCCTCAGTGCGCACATTCCACATATCTGTTAAATACTTCCAGGGGTGAGGACTCCACCACCTCCCTGGGCAGCCTGTTCCAATGCTTAATGACCCTCCCTGGAAAGAAATATTTCCTAATACCCAACGTAAATCTCCCCTGGTGCAACTTGAGGCCATTTCACCTCTTCCTGTTTCTTGTTACATGCGAGAAGAGACCAACCCTCACCTCTCTACAACCTTCTTTCAGGGAGTTGTGGAGATCGATAAAGTCCCCCCCCACCAAGGCTCCTTTTCTCCAGACTAAACACCTCCATGTTCCTCAGCCGCTCCTCATCACACTTGCTCTCCAAACCCTTCACCAGCTTCATTACCTTTCTCTGAACCCGCTCCAGCCCCTCAACGTCCTTCTCGCAGTGAGGGGCCCAAAACTGGACACAGTGCTCAAGGTGTGGCCTCACCAGTGCCGAGTACAGGGGGACAATCCCTTCCCTGCTCCTGCTGGCCACACCAGTGCTGGTACAAACTGGGATGCTGTTGGCCTTCTTGGCCACCTGGGCACACTGCTGGCTCATAGCTGTCTGTCAACCAGCAGCCCCAGGTCCTTTTCCTTTTCTTACTGGGATGAGCACATACTTTCAATTTTTTTAAGCACCAGTTACAAAAAAAAAAAGCATGGATTTGTTACAGAAGGGAGCTGGTTAAATAGATCTGCAGCATTTAATCCTCTCTGTATGAAACAAACATGAGTGGTCTGAAGAGAGCACTGCCTCCGCCATGGTCTCAGCTGGAGATTGTCATCACCTCTTACGTATGCTAGCTGCGTACGCTGCAGCGAGCTGCTCCTGAGCTTGCTCCCTAATGTGTTACCGCCGAAGTGAGCCGGGTTGCTCTGGACAGTTTCAAAAGAACGTTTTGCTAATCCTGTTCATATGAAGTGCAGTGGGTTAGGAAGCAGTTGCAGGAGCACTTCAGCTGATCGATGGAAGGGGGAAGCACGAGAAAGGTGATAAACGGTTGCAGGTGCATTTGGGAGCAGTAACCACTTCAAGAAGCACAGCTGGAGCTCGACGCTTATCCTGAGCATTCATCTCCATTCTGCATTGCGCAGCTGTAATAACAAAGCTGAAATCAAGCAGGCTTAAACCTGACGAGGATCTGTTGGGGTTGGTGTTGGATGAAGTAGAAGTTGTTCGAGAGTAGGTTCCAGCTGTACATTTAAGCCTGTTTGATTCCAGTTCTACAGCAACAATTCTGCTTCAGTCTGAAAATATTCATTGTGGGGGAAAAAAAAGAAAGAGAAAAGAAAAATTTCTTACTGCATTATCTTTAAGCACCTTGCACAAGTATATTCTCTGAACAGGAGATTTTCACACTGAGAATGTCAGGGGTTGGAAGGAGCCTCTGGAGATCATCTGGTCCAACCCCTCTGCTAAAGCAGGTTCACACAGAGCAGGTTACCCAGGATGCTGTCCAGGCAGGTTTGGAATCTCTCCAGAGAAGAAGATGCCACAACTCCATTTTGGATCTCAAAACATCCCGTTTCTGACCTCTTCAAGACACAGCCAGAAATATTCACTGCTATTTCTCCCCTCATCCTAATAACTTACTGTGAAAGCTCCAGGTAAGAGGCTACGTGAATTAATTAACTACGAGATACTCTTTGTCCCTCATAAAAATTATCCGCACCGTGGTCATCTTTCTTCCGGAATAATACATTGCTCACACGGTCTTATAATGATTACACAAGCTGGCCATCCTCATCCCTTTTATGCGCTTATCACTCACATGACTATTGATTAAGTGCCTTCTCCTTTTCCCTTCAAAGTTGAAGACGCGTCTCTACATGGTCTGAAACAAGGTAGGATCAAACTCTAGCATAATATTTTCTGAAATACCTTGTCCATGAAACGCAGTACTGTGTGCTGGGGGAACACGAGGCTCCCCATCAACTTTCATGACAGGTAAGCGATGCTAACACTGGGTTCTGACCTCTCTTTTGTGTCAAGAGAAAACGCTCACATCATCTGAAACTTCTGCTCGTAAGAGAGGCTGAGCTTAGGGGATTGAGAAACAACTTAAGAAACAGAGTAGATATTCTCTTATTTCAGCATTAGTATTAACTGCAGATTTTCAAGGAAAATATTTCTCTTCCAGAGCAATTTCATCTCGCTTTGACATGATAACTTTCTCTATTGACCCTAATGGTGTGTTGGAGCAAACAGCACCATAGATCACTTGCAACCTGAATTATTCCATGAGTCAGTGGAAAAAAAAAAAAGAAAAAAAAGAGAGGGAATGGCTGGGGCACCTTTTAGGCTGGAGATCAGAGTATGCCATAGAGAGAATGGAACAGCAGCTGTCCCTAGGGTGGGGAGGGTGAAGAAGAAGTCAGTGCTCTGTGGTAAATGTCACTGGGAAAAACATTAGATTTACAGCCTGGGGACACCTCTCTGAGCTGGCATTTGCAGCTCAAGTAAAATATGATTTTATCTATTGATAGTGCAAGACCACAGGATTTGAGCTGATGTGACGCTGGGGAGTATCATGATGTCTCTCGACTGGCCATGCTCCAATCTGGATGTCTCTGTGATCACAAGAGTCCTATGGACAAGAGCCTCATGTCACACTCAACCTGCCTGAGCTCAGCACTGGGGACAGCCCACACGGTCAAGCGTGATGTCACTGCCCAGCAAACACCAGCCCTTTGTGTGCCTGGCTGGGTGCCCGGCAGCTCTGCCACTGGTGGAGGGGACCTGGGAGAGGGGAGCAAGGTGATGGGGAGAGGAGGAATTCACAATGTAAATGCAGTTGCTCACCCGCTGACCAATGCCTGAGCCATGATCTGCCTCTTGCGGCCAACTCCCCCCAGTTTATACACTGGGAATGATGTTCTATGGTATGGAATATCCCTTTGGCCAGTTCGGGTCAGCTGTCCTGGCCATGCTCCCTCCCAGCTTCTTGTGCTCCTGCACACTAGCGAAACATGGGAAGCTGAAAAGTCCTTGATTCCTTAGCAACAACTAAAAAACCCAGTAGATTATCAACATTCTTCTCATACTGAATCCAAAACACAGCCCTACTCTAGCTACAAAGAAGGAAAATGAGCTCTATCTATCTCAGCTGCAACCAGGACAATAACTAAATGGTGGGACATGCTGCCCCAGTATGGCAAGAAGACCATGAATTTAGGTCTTGAAGGAATACTAGACTGTGAAGGGGAAGAAGAGTGGGAGTTTCTTTCGGTTGGACAAGGGTAAGAGGTGGAGCCTCGCCACTGCTTTAGCTGGGGATGAGGGAGGAACTTTTTGTTTGGGCAATTCTGCCTTGAGACGTTTCATGCTGCCTTTGAAAGCACCTGGAGAGTGCTATCAGAAGTAGTTATTGTTTCGGTATCAACTACTCAGAGAACTCAACTACTCAACTCAACTACTTAGCCTGGCAAATTTTACATTCCTGACATATTCCTGATAGCTGTTATTTTAAAGGGCGTGCGAGAAAAGGAAGCACATTCACAAACCTATTCCATAGAAAGAAATCCTACAGTAAGAGCAGAAGGGGGAAAAGGAGTTGCCATGACAACCACCTTCACCACCACCACTGACTGCAGCATGTGAAAACACAGAGAAAAAGAGTAGTTTGGAGTACACAGCCCTGTGTGCGTCTGGGGAGAGGGTGTCTACCCAGGAAAAGAACCAGGAGACCTTCCAAAGCAGTCTGCCACAGCCAACTCTGAGCAGCTCTTGGCAGGCGAGGTGAGGTGGAGAAGGTGGACTTGGGGCTGGTGGGCCATGGTGTATGTGCCCATGGGGCTCAGCAGGGTGGTGAGAAGCTGTGCATGTGGCTGCACTGGTCTGGCCTGGAGTTTGTGAAGATGTTCTCAGACAACGCTCCTAATTGTGCATCACGCTGTGCGGTCCAGATGCTCATCGTCCCAGGGAGCGTGTATTCATCCTGCAGCCCACACTGCGACCCCAGCTAGGTGCACTTAGCAATAACAATGCCCCAACTACCATCATGATAGTGGTGACCATTCACTGATCATCTCAAGAGGGTCTGATGCTGAACTCCTGCCTTCTATCAGGAAAGCCTCCAGTGAGTACATAGCCTCAGTCTCTTGATGAGCATATCCAAAGGGATTTCAATCAAAATAATTCCCAGGGGTTAATAAATACACAGCAGTACCTGCGGTGTCGAAGTAAATCATTTTCTGTGTATTGTTCGAATGTTGTTGTTTTACTGCCATATAAACACATATATTAAAGGGGAGAGAATCTGCAGCTGTAAGTAATACACAAAGGTTTGTATAAAAATGAATTATGCAAATATGATCGCTCTTTTCTTGTGAGTGCAATAATAAAAATGTAAAATAAATCTTAATAACATGTCTCTGACTTAAAATGCTAAGGGGTAAAAGGGGAAGGGGGGAGGGTCAGCGCTGTTGTTTATTATTGAATTCAGTGCTAAATCCAACATGCCTAATGTTCTTGGAGAAATTGAAACATCTAATGTCAAATAAGATCTCCATGGTCTAATTCTTCATTCAGAGCCCTGGGGATAATGTATCTGACGTGACAATCCAATAAGCTTTCACATCTTCATCCATTTGTTTTCAGGGAGCCCTCACACTTCTGCTTAAAAAGTAAAAAATATCTTTTAAAAGTCATTATTTCTTACATTGTAATAAATTTCACCGGAGCAATAGGTGTAATTTTAAAAGGGGGAGGGATAAAAAAGGGGAGGGCGACTGGGTGATAGATTATCTACAGCTTTAGTGTGGGATACAGACCATCATCTGTCTATCTGGCCATCTACATATCTGTCTCTCTATCAACCTCTGCACCTTTATTATTGCAGGGACATCAATTCTTCTTGAACGGCTGTTGTAAAGCTGCGTCTTCACTGGTGAAATATTTCTTCCTAGTTCACTGCCTTTCTTCAACTCTTGAGGTTTTACAGGGAGGCCTGAGACTAACTGAAAAGATAGATGAGGCAGCCCAGCACCTTCTGCTGTGGCCAGTACAATCCCACCATGGAGTACTCAAGAGACGACTGTCTGCTCTTTCTCTACTCATCGCTCAACTAGCCAGGGGCATGGTGGATACATCCCTTGGAGAGAACAGTCACAAAGCGGGAGGGGAGCAACAACCTGCCCTGGGGTAAGAGGCAGGCATCAGGGGAACCGGGCTGATCTGAGCTGAATATCACAGAACCACAGAATCATTTAGGCTGGGAAAGACGTTTAAGATCACAGAATCATCCGGTTGGAAGAGGCTGCCCAGGAAGGTGGTGGAGTCCCCATCCCTGGAGGGGTTTCCCAGCCGTGTGGAGGTGCTGCTGAGGGACATGGTTTAGGGATCCTGGCAGTGCTGGGTGAACGGTTGGACTCAATGATCTTAAATGTCTCTTCCAACCAGATGATTCTATTATTCTATGATTTCTTCCCTTTTGTTGCTGCAATATGCATTATTACCTGCCGGGTAGCAGTTGGGCTGCAGGGTTCTGCTGCCGGCTTTATCTGCTTTTCCTGCTAATGGAGAGGATGGGAAATTAGAGGAGGACCTCTCATTTGTCACTGCACTTTAAGGCTTAAGAATAAGGTCTGCTATCAGAACTGCCCCACGTTAACTCAGGCACATCAAGGTAAACAGCAATAGCTAGTTGCCTTCGGCCAAAGTACAGATGAGCCTGTTCTTTGGCACATTAACAAAGTGTTAATTGCTTTTCTCAGACGTATTTTTCCAGCCAAATGCAGGAGTAATCCTGACACTGCCTTCCATCCTAGGCCTTGGGGCTTAGGTTAGGCTGTAACTGGGTTGTAAAACAATGAACCAGCACTAGGCTTTCATTCGGAAACCCAAAGCTGTGCAAAGCTCCAGGGTGCAGGGATGTCGTAGCAAGCTTTGAAGCAGAGGTGAGCTTTGCTGAGAAGTTTATTAAAAAATGATGAAGTTGAGAATGAACCCATGGCCTCTGGTATAGAGCTGACATAGACAAGGATTTCAGTTAGAATTTTGGGATATTTGGGAAGAAAAATCTAGGTAGAATAAGACAATGTTTTCAGTAGATATCACTTGCAGCAGGGATGGGGCAAAATTTGAGATTTCCTGTGGAGTCCAAAGGCTCAGTCTAGTGCAAATCTATGGTCATGATCCAGGATGACATTATGGGTTAAAGCTCAAAGCAGCCCAAGATTTATGGGGAAACCAAGATTGCTTTCTCAAGCCTTGGACACGGTTTCAAAGGGGTCCAGAGCATCACATGTTCCACATGGTTATTCATGTTTCGAGATGGGTCCTGTATTTTGCAGAAGAGTAGATAAGGGAGCTATTACTGTGGAACTTTCCCAAACAAAGCTGGGTATCTGCCACTGTGGTGAGAGGTGGTAGTGAGGGGCCCTTTAGAAGACCACGGGGCTGAAGGTACGACTGAAAAGAAGAGACAGTGTTTCTTCAGTTCCTGGTGATAATTTCAGCGCGCATCTACCTTGCTGGACTATTCTGTTCTCTATGAGCAACCAACGTGTACTTCCACATCATCTGGCCTCTAAATATGCGTGGGAACCACGGTAGAACAAGGTAAGCAAAGGTAACGTGCCAAAGTCCAGGGAGATGTTGTGTCCTCATTCATCATCCCAGAGAGAAGAAGGAATGGATTTGTTGTCATCTTGGGTGATGCCTGAGGGAAATACTTTCTTGTTCCAAGAGAAGAAGAGCAAGCTGATTTCCCTAAGACAACCTTTGCCATGAGATTTTGGGAGTTTGTGTTTTGTTTTGTTTTGTTTTCCTTTGGAGAAGGGGAAATCCCAGCCTGAACTTTCTTACAAAATGTTGTTTATGTTTGAGCAACGCAGCACATACAAACGTTTTACAGAAACAAGCACAGACACATCGTGGAGGTGTCTGTCTCAGAAGAGTTTCCCTTTAGATCAAGTGCTGTCAGCCTGTTTTTCTGAAGTGGGAAGGCTGAGCATGAGAGCTTTGGCTGCCCACTCTTACAACACCTTGTCGAGGTCCCCAGTGCGATGCGCACAAACTGAGCCCATCCAAACACAGGAACAACTCCCCTTAAGGCTGCTTACCAAGAAAGTCCAAGCAATTTATTATTTTCTCGTTACGCCTGTTCTTTTTGCTCTTCACGAGCTGCGTACCTTGCAGTTGATTGCCAAGCTGGAGGAACAGGAGAGGAAGACACCAGGGAAATAGACATATAGGCCGAAAGAAAAGCAAAGCTTTTCTAGACGAGGGCGACAACCTGCACACCTACTGCCAAAGCAGGGCCAGCAGTTGGCACGGGCACAGCTAGGCAGTGGCCCTGTGCAACCCCTTCGATGAGGATAACACAAACCGATGGGATTCAACTGCATGGTGCAAGAGCTCCCTTGTGCATTGTTATGCCCGAGGAGCCAGGACCGCACGAGGGGATCAGCCTCAGGAAGAAGCCTCCTGACTTGCATGCCCAGCCTTGCACTTTGCCCGCATTTCACAAAAATACTGTGCAATATCAGTGACATCACAGGAGGGCAAAGAGGGACTCTGGGAGCTGGAAGTATTCCT
>NW_010394622.1:112960-116658 GCF_000710305.1 Buceros rhinoceros silvestris
CAGTGGGGCGTCTCACCGCATGAGCAGTGGCAGAGGGAGCTGAGATTATTGAGGAATGGGACCTCGCTTGCAAGCTGCAGGGCTGTTAATGTGTGAGAGGGCTGGGGACTCTTCTGCTACCAGTGTTTAAAGTGTTCCTGGAAGGAGACTGCTGGAAAGACCCATGAGCCACAGGACCCAGTATGACTTATTAACTCGTTGACTCATTAACTGTTGTGTGGTTTCCTTTTCCTCCTCACCTTTGGCTTCCTTGATTTGCCTTTTGTTTAAGTCTTGAAGCGTGAAACTAAGTTATTGGTGCACAGTCTGAAAAAGCAGATCTTGGCTGGTGCTACCCTTTCCCAGTCTCAATAAAATCCCGGTGCAATAGGAGCTGGATTTTGGGGTGCATTCTTCTATAGACCAGGGATCTCTGTGTTGTCCCTGCAGACAGTCCATCGAGTCATGAGATGTCTTCTTTGTCCCACGCAATCAAGGTTAGTCCTTGGAAGGAAGAGGAATTTCTCCTTCCCAACATTGCACAGAGAGAAAGGGATCAAGAGAAAGAACCAGGATACTGGCTCACTGAAAGAGGAAATCATTTTCAGGCTAAGAAAACATTTCAACTTTGCAATGCACGTTCATATATATGTATGGACTTCCATCATTTGCACATAATTTAGCAAAACCAAGAGTGAAATACAGTGGAAAGATTCAAACATGTAAAAGAGCCATAATTTTCCTCTGAAATGTGACTGAATAGTTATTATTCGCTTAGGAAGATTTTTTTCTTCCTTTTTTCTTCTTCCTTCTCCTTTAACATCTCATTAATGTTAATGCAACCCCAGCTCGATAAAAATGGTAAGATAGGGCAATAGCAGTTTAGCAAATTTATTTTGTGAGAGTAATACCTTTGGTCTGTGTAGATGATATTCATTTTGAGAGGACAGCTGTGCAAAATGAGCCAGGATCCATTAACCAAAAGTGAAAAGATCTGGGCAGGGGTGATCAATGGGACATGAAGAAGATTTTTGACTTTTTTGGGTTTTTTGTTGGTTTGTTTCTGTGGGGGAGACTGAAAGGTGAGTGCCAACCTGGTGAAACCCATCAGAGGGGAAATGAAGTTGGAGAGAGGGAGGGCAATGCTGCTATTGGGGATACAGGGCAAGAGCAACTATAGAGCTCCAGGGAAGAGCCCTGCTCTTTCTCTCTGTATTTGAACATTAATTTTGCTTTGTGTTTGGCTGTTTTGTCCACTGTGTCTTAGGGCCAGTTGAAGCATGGCTGTTTCCCTGGACCCAGGACAAGCTGCAAGTACCTTTCAGAGGCTTGATGCAAGAATCTTCATCTCCACTGAATGAGAATTAGTGCAAAGAGCATTGTGGCTCCTGTTTGGGTTGCTTTCTTTTGCTTCCTTTCCGTGGAAATCCTGTGGGGTGGAGAAGACCACGATGTGGAACCAGACAAGACCTGGACACAACTAAGCCTGAACAGGCAGACTTATTCCACAGTGGACTAAATGGGAATTGGATGGTGCCCTAGGGTGGCAATCCCTAGGTAGATGACTCCCAGATGACATCTGAATATCCTCCAAATTTACCACGACAAAACTTCCTAGAAGCAAATATGGGTGATGTATTCTTTCCCCTCCCTTTCTCCATGCAAAAACACGAGATTATTCTAGATATCCATTCTACCCACCACTCTATGTACTCTTGGTGGAGGAAGATCTCCTGAGGGTGATTCATCCATCACGAGCAGCAAGCACGGCTTTCCTTTCAGTTATGAGCCTGCCTTGATGTCCGGCTGTGAAGGACATTCATGCTAGTGGCATGGTGATGAACCTGCTTAACTTTCTATGTCTCTGGTCCTCTGTCTCTTGTCTCCCTTTATAGTCAGTGAAAGGGATGGCCACCCAGAGGTCAAATTTATCTTCCAAATCTAAGAATCACAGAATAATCAAGGATGTAAAAGACCATGGGAGGTCTCTAGTCTGTACCCATTCACTCTCCAAAATGCTGTCCCAATTAGATCAGGTTCTCTAAGGTCTCACCTAGCCAAGTTCAGAATACATCCATGGATGTAGAGCCTGCAGAGACTTTGGGGACCTGCCCTGACAGCTAAGACAAAATGAACTGTGCTTAATGCTGACTTTGTCTTTGAAGTAGTTGTAACACCAGCCGTTGGTGACTTGATTTAATGGTGATATACGTGCTGTGAAGGTAGGATTCAGTTCAGATTCAGAAGCCAAGTGCCCTCAGTTCAGATGTCCCCATGTGAGCTGTCTGAGTTCCCCTCATAGCCAGTGGAGGTTCAGCCAACACAAGACATTGCAGGTTCACTGTCCAAAATAGGCACCTACTCTAGAGAAAGATGAATATTTCCTTGAACGCTTCTCACGATTTTATGTTCCCAAAGACCTTCAACACACTCGGATGGTGTTGGCAGATAAGAAGCAAGACTTCAAGGTGTTTATCCTTCTGCAGTGGCAACTGCCGACCAGGTGGGATATGCCTCAGTATCTAAAATGACAAAAGATCCATTTACTCAGCTGAATCCCATCCCTGCTGCTTAAGCATCCCGGGATTGATAGAGTTGTCTGCACATGAGACATCCAGTGCCACATCAGGTGACCCAGAGCATGAAAGGCATCCATGCAGGGCTGGCTGGTAGGGATCAAGACATACAAAACATCCACGCCCTTCTGAGTGTCAGATGATAACTCAGTGACCCTGGATCAAAACACCTCCAAGAGGGAGGCTGAACAGATTGCCAAAATATGAGCAAATAATTTCTTCTCTTTCCTATAAGAACTGAAATGGCCTGGAGGAAGCCCTGCTCCATAAATTCTGTTGTGTGCCACATTGGCAGATGGAGGCCCCTGCCCTGTTTTTCCTTTTCTTTCTATTCTTAGTGTGGATACATCAGGACTACACCACCATCTCTCTGTGTCAGCACATCTGATTCTTCCATTCTACTTCTGGGGGAAGCCAGTTTCCAGCCTATTTAATAAAAGGGAAAAAAAAAAAAGGAATGAAAAGTAACAGTTATCTTTTTCAATCAACATTCATATGAAAGGTCTCTAATAATAATAGCACTTAGCACTCTTGAGCTCCAAAGTGCTTTTCAGACATTAACTAATGAATCAAGGATTCAGGGAGGAAAGGCTTGGAGCTCATCCATCTTGAGCTTTCCAACTGTCATGGGATTCAGAGCAGGCTACTGCAACTACAGGAGTAACAGAAGCCAGAGGTGTCTATTGCTGAAGCATTGCTGAAGACTTTTCAACAGTCCAGAGAACTTTGAACACTGTGTTCTGAATCCAGTTTGTCTTTGTTTCCCATTTTATTCGATGGGAAAAGAAAGACCCACTCCACAAGGTGCAGCGTTCATGGGAAAGCTGTGAAACGTCCACCCCAGTGCACATCTATACACCCTGATATGGCTGTTTCTCAGGATCTCCTCCTACTGCCTGTGACTGGATGATGTTATGTCATTCATTTGCATTCCTGACCTGAGTCTCAGCCTCATTGAGAGCATCACTACCGATGAAGTCATGATGAGAAAGAATAAGGATGGCTGATTCAACACAGACTCAACCATTAAGTATTTGGCAATGATGTGGTCTCCAACCAGTAAAAAAGACCCTACAATTCCAGGACAGGCACAGTGCAAGGGGAGGCTGGGTAGGTGTCCTGGGTTAGCCAAAACTTCCCTTG
>NW_010394623.1:0-3148 GCF_000710305.1 Buceros rhinoceros silvestris
CAGCCAGAATCATTATAACCATTTCAGAGGAAAAAGGAAACAAATAAACAAAACAAACCCAAACAAAAAACCCCCAAACCTTTCAACTCTGTAATGAATCCTCTATTTCCAAAAAGAAATATTCCAGACTAGCTTAAAAGAGCACCAAGAACTTCCTAGAACCTCCAGCCTGGAAGAGATCTTGCACAGTAATTTAAAAGTAAGCGCCTCGTTGCCGATACAGAAAGCCCAGGCTTGTCCTTTGGAAGTGCAACAGGAACATGGCAAACGGTGATGTTTGAACACATCTGCTTCAGCCTCATTTAAAGAAGGTGAAAAGTTGGTCAAATCTGTGAGCAGTCGCTCAAGTGGATGGACAGGCACAAAGCAGAACCAAGGATCAGCACATGTATTTCACTGTCCTTTGCAGCATTTTAGTGAGACATGAGAAGCAATTCCCAGCACTTGAGAAAAGCACACACATGGACACAACTGATTTTAAATGTAAACAAGAAAAGTCCATGAATCCCGTGAAATGGGCTTGAGGGGCTCAAATCTCTTCTCCAGCGCAGGAGTGTGTGTGCATTGAAAGGCTGCATTTGAGGACTGTGATACTGAGCTGGAGAAAATGCAGCGTTAGAAGGGTCTGGAGTTTGTCAGAGACAGACAGAGGAAATGAAAAAGAAGAGAAAAAGAGTTCACTTGTCCGTGCAGCGCATACTGTTCAGTTCCGTTCCATAGTCCTGCTACTGGGTGTCTTCAGCTAAAAGCACAACTGACCACCCGCTGTCCCCTTCCTGTTCATCACTCATTTGAAGCATTTGCTGTGACTCGATTTGATGCTAACAGTCAGTCTTCAGGAGGAAGAAGTGATAAAGAAGACCTCCAGATGGAGAATGAGGACAGTTACACAGAACTTAATTCCAAAGCAAGGAAGAAAAGCTCCAGAGCAGGTGAGCACATAAGCATTTACTCTCTGCCTTCAGACCTGTTCTCTAACTAACACATCTCTCCAGCTATATATTCTGCTCTATTTGGGCTATCGTAAAAAACCCCAAATCTGCCAAAATGTTAGTTAGTGTTGCCAAAGTTGCTGATGATATATGGGAGGATACAGAGAAATGTGATGGCTGGTAGATAAAATGCAGTACGGACAGTGCCACCAACCTTGGAGTACTGGTGCTGGCAGTCCCAGTACAAAGTGGAGACTAGGAGGAACAGGCAGGTGAGGGAAAACATGAGGCAGCAGCTCATGAGCCACTCGAGTTTTCCTCTGGGGTTTTTGGTTGGGTTTTTTTTTTTTTTTAGTTGTTTATTGGTATTTTTTTCCCAGAAAGCACAGCTAAGAATTAAGAATAATTTAAAAGAAAACTGTAAGTCAGTATCTCATTGTCCAGTAAGTTTTTGCAACAACGTGTGTGGATTTTGTCAAAAGTGTCAGGAGCAGAAGAGAGAAAGTACAAAGATGAACGCTGGAAGGCTTTCAAGCTCACCCTTGCTAACCTTTATTTCTTTTAAGTGTCCCAGGGAAGAGCTCAGATCATCAGTACCAAGGCCTCAGAGAAGTTAGACATCCTGTTTCCAAACAGCTAATTGGCTGTGATGATCAGTTCCTGAGAAATCCTAGCTGCGCATTTATGTGAGAACAATTTTTAACAGGAAAAAAAAGCAAGAGCCAACTGCAGTTACTCAGTGTGGCAAGATAAATCATGTGTCATTTTATTGACATGAATTGTGCCAGTTTGACTATTATTACAGCAACTTTGCTGAGAGCCTGTTCCTAACTACGGCAAAAGCACAGAAACAGCAAATGGAGAAAAAAGTCAGAGAACTGATCATAAAAGCTAGCATTCGTTTAACTAAGAGTTTCCAGTGGTCTCTAAAATATGTGTCAAAGACATTGCTGTAATGGAGTGGACTGACACAGCAGGAAAAACAGTTTTGTGGGCCAAATCCTAACCTGTTCAAACAGTCACTTCTAGAGCATCCAGGAGGGTGATCTGACAAAATTATCATCTCCCTTCCTTGGGGTGGGAGGAGTAGGAGAGAGCTTTAGCTCATGTAATTCAGATCAGCCTGATCCTCATCTAAAATGTGCTAGTGAAATGGGCTCGGGGCCAGCAAGGAACCAAAGGTTAGCTGTTTGGTTGCTCCCCCTTGTCAACGGTTTGGCCAAGGTAACCCAAGTCCAATGACTTAATATCCTTCTCTATTTCTGACTGAAATAGGAGAAGGAAGAAAAGTATTTGTGAGACCTCTGAATGTTTTGGAAAACTGAAACGAAGTTTAATAACACTATAAGCAGAAACAGATTAAATACAAAAGAAAACCAGTGAGGTATTAAGGGTTTTTGTATGGGATGGAGAGGCGAGAGTTATCTGTGGTTGGGAGTGAAAGCAAAACGAACACCATGGCAGCGATCAAAGATGGTGGCGGCTACGTGGCTTTCCCGCGGGGGCAGAGCAAAGAGCCTGCGGCTGTTACGAAATGCCGAGACACTGCGTGTAAAAGCAGAATCTGCACAATCCCACCAATCTTATCATGGACTGAGGCAAAGCAAAACCAAAAACAGTGGTGGCAAAAAGCAGCAGGCAGGAGACAGCTCTGGGCACGCGGCGGCGAGAGGGGTCAGTCCCCTGCACGGCAGTTTCTGCGGTGACAGCAGTCAGCTCCTAAAGCGGTGGCTACTTGCCGAAAGCGGCAGGGGGCAGGCAGCTCCGGGTGCGTGGCTCCCGCGGCTGGTTCCTTGTGGCGCAGCGGTTCCCGCGGTGACTATGCGACTCCTCAGAAGCGGCAACAGCAGTCGGCTCCAAAAGCGGTGACAGCAACTATCGCAGTGGCAGCGACAGGCAGGCAGGCATGCTATAGCTGAAACGCAGCGCCGAGCCGAGCAGGCAGGTCCGCTGCTGCAGGCACCGGCTGCAGTCCAGAGAGGGTTTGCTGCCTGCACACCGTCCGAGGTGGAAAGAGAGCGAGGCAAACGCGGCCGCGCCTTTTTAAAGGGAAAGCGGCGTGAAACAAAAGCCCGCGAAAACGTAACCAATTAAATGCTGCAATAGATGTATGTGGCAGGGAATACCATTGGTCAGTTTAAAACAAACTCTTCTGAAACAGAAGTTTCCTTAAATGGTCACTCCCCTTAACCATCACTAGCAACGGCACTGGATGG
>NW_010394623.1:3266-6055 GCF_000710305.1 Buceros rhinoceros silvestris
TCCCCTTAACCATCACTAGCCACGGCACTGGATGCAGTTGAGAATCTGAACTAATTTCCAGGTGGTTTTTGTTGTTTGGTTTGGGTTTGGTTTTTTTTTTCAATTTCTTGGAAACATTCTTTGGAATCTTTGGGCATGAAAACATTGCTGGTTTTAAAACATTATTCTCTCCCTTTTCCAGCCTGGTTTAACTTCGAAAATGATTTTACTTCGAGGGCGTCCTCATTATTAAACTTTCCTGCTTCTATCGCTCATAAATGTAGCCTGTGTGTTATCATTTCCTTTGCCCGACTGAACTTTTAATGAGCCGGTTAAGCTGCTCTGATAAGCCGTTAACACGCATCAAAAGTTTTCTGCAGGCACCGGCTGCAGTCCAGAGAGGGGTTGCTGCCTGCACACCGTCCGAGGTGGAAAGAGAGCGAGGCAAACGCGGCCGCGCCTTTTTAAAGGGAAAGCGGCGTGAAACAAAAGCCCGCGAAAACGTAACCAATTAAATGCTGCAATAGATGTATGTGGCAGGGAATACCATTGGTCAGTTTAAAACAAACTCTTCTGAAACAGAAGTTTCCTTAAATGGTCACTCCCCTTAACCATCACTAGCCACGGCACTGGATGCAGTTGAGAATCTGAACTAATTTCCAGGTGGTTTTTGTTGTTTGGTTTGGGTTTGGTTTTTTTTTTCAATTTCTTGGAAACATTCTTTGGAATCTTTGGGCATGAAAACATTGCTGGTTTTAAAACATTATTCTCTCCCTTTTCCAGCCTGGTTTAACTTCGAAAATGATTTTACTTCGAGGGCGTCCTCATTATTAAACTTTCCTGCTTCTATCGCTCATAAATGTAGCCTGTGTGTTATCATTTCCTTTGCCCGACTGAACTTTTAATGAGCCCGTTAAGCTGCTCTGATAAGCTGCTAACAAGCATCAAAAGTTTTCTGTGTGTGCTTTGGTTGGCTTCCACAGCCAACACACGCTATCTCGTCGCATTCCTTTCGGTGGGAGACAGCCCCCCTTTTCAAACTGCGACAGGCTTATTGGTTGTCTTATACAGGCCGAGTGATGGCGCTCAAGATGATCTGCTCCATGACTTTCCCCGGCACTGAGGTCAGACTGACATGCCTGTAGTTCCCTGCGTCCTCCTGCTGGCCCTTCTTGTAGATGGGTGTTACATTGGCTAATCTCCACTCGGTACCTCCCCCATCAGCCAGGACCTGTTGGTAGATCATCAAATGTTGCATTTCCAGGGACTTTTTGCTCTACTTTCTTGCTCATTCAGGCAGTGACATTGGTCACCAGAGCTCTAGAACCACCCGTGAAACTGGAACAACTGGACAGAGAGAACAGCTGTAAGCACAGCAGGTCAGACCATTACTAATGACATCTTCATGCAAGACACATGTTTAGTGTATTGCCTGGCTTAGAGCATCAGTTATCTTCCGACTTCATTTAGAAAGAAGATAACGAGACACAGCTCTCTGTTCTTTCATGCAATTTTTTTTTTTACCACTAATACACTGAAATCATTCAAAGCTTGGAAGATAATATGTTTGCTTCCGACAGAGTAATTTTTTGTGTCTGTTTGAATACTTGGAAATCGATGTTAAGAGTTGTGGCCGTTAGCTCACACAAGACTTTCATTCCTGGTATCGTCCACACTGGGGCTTGTCAGCCAGTGTCAGCGTGAAGCTGCGCACGGGAGTGTTCCTATGACCAGGAGTTAAAAGGCATGTCCGAGGAGCAGCGCTGAGCTGGAGCTGTCCACGGACCTGTGGACAATGATTTGGGGTGGGGTGGGAGGCATCATCGGCTTCCGGAAGGTGCTAGAGTTCACTGTGAAACGCAGTGAGATTGGGTCTCAGTGACTGTGACCAGCCGACAGAGTAATTTTTTGTGTCTGTTTGAATACTTGGAAATCGATGTTAAGAGTTGTGGCCGTTAGCTCACACAAGACTTTCATTCCTGGTATCGTCCACACTGGGGCTTGTCAGCCAGTGTCAGCGTGAAGCTGCGCACGGGAGTGTTCCTATGACCAGGAGTTAAAAGGCATGTCCGAGGAGCAGCGCTGAGCTGGAGCTGTCCACGGACCTGTGGACAATGATTTGGGGTGGGGTGGGAGGCATCATCGGCTTCCGGAAGGTGCTAGAGTTCACTGTGAAACGCAGTGAGATTGGGTCTCAGTGACTGTGACCAGACTCGGTGACAATTAACACTGCCAGCGTCTGCTGGCTTTGAACAACGTCTTGCGCGGTTCTGGAATGGTAAAACCTGTGGACTGCTGTGGTCAGAAATGAGCCACCCTGAACCCAACCTGTGCTTGGAGACAGCAGATGGGAGTTCAGATGTCCGATACGCTGATGAACATGTAAAATGCTTTGTAAGAGCATTGGACATTTGTAGACAACGTTCTAGCAAAACGAGTTGTTATTCAAACGCAAACTCAGAAGGAGCAAAGAGTTCCGGGCTCGGTTCTGAGACATTCCTGCCGGCTCCTTCTGCGGGGGAAATGCAGCACCTGCTTTGTGCTGCTGGAAACCTGTAGGTTCATGAGCACGCTGGAGCGCAGATGTTGGGTAAAGAGCATTGTTAAGGGTCGAGGGACCAATATACCTCGATTTACCTTAACGGAATCCCTCTGTCCTGATAGGAAGGGATTTAATAGGGAAAGGAAGAAATTCACACCTCGGTCTATTCGGATAGCTGAAACAAACTTTAATATATATATTCAATAACGCCACACAACTATATTCTATACGTATATGCTTACAAACCAAAAGGGAAAGGGGAAGGGAG
>NW_010394623.1:6279-6587 GCF_000710305.1 Buceros rhinoceros silvestris
CCCTCTGGGCAGCTGCTCACAGTCCCCACGGCTTATCCCGCAGGAGAGCTTAGTTCTTGGCTCAAAAACAGGGAGGAAAACTTGGTTAGACGAAAACTTACGACAGGCACAGCTCACAGTCTGTGTCTCCTTGGGCGATCCGGAGGTGTGGGCCTCGGCCTGTCTCGGGCTGCTCTCGGGCTGGCTGATCGGCAGGTCAGTTCGTGGGAGGACTCTGCTCCCTGGGTGTTGCTTCCTGGGACCTCGACGAGTGATCCGGGGGATGCAGGCAGACCTTCAGGCTTTCGGCTCTACTCGGCAGACCGGCA
>NW_010394623.1:6644-8394 GCF_000710305.1 Buceros rhinoceros silvestris
CTCTTCTCGGCGGCCGGCAGCCTGGACACGGCCTGCTCAGGCCTAGCAGGCCTGGCTTCGCCAGAGCAGGTCCGTGGGAGGAGGTGCTCTCTGCTGCCGGGTCGGAAATCCGAGAGAGGGAGGTGCTCCCTGCGTGCTGCTTTATAACCTTAACACGTAACAGTGCATCTGACCCTCTTTTAACCAATTAAATGTGGGGTTAAAGTACTTGCAGGGAATAATTGCTATTCGTTCATTACCCAAAACAAGGAAGTTTCAGCCCAAACCAGGAAGTCTAGCCCAAACCGGGACAAGCATCCAATAGGCCATGACGACAATTTAATCCCAGGTCAGTGGATCCTGGCATGCAACCCATGACGTCAGAAGAATTCTCATTGCTTATGGGTGAGGAAGGGTAAGATCGCTGTAAGCAGCACCTCACATCTGAATCACGTGATCCTTCGTTGATGTGAGGTGTGATCACACATGACTTCAGAATCACAGAATCTCAGAGCCACAGAATCATCTGGTTGGAAGAGACCTTTCAGATCATCAAGTCCAGCGGTACACGCTGCACTGCCAGAGTCCCTAAACCAAGTCTCTCAGTGCCACATCTGTGTGTCTTTTAAACATTTCCAGGGATGGGGGCTCCGCCACCTCCCTGGGCACTCAGTCAGTCTTCTTGCGAGTTCAAAAGCGAAGGTTTAGCATAGCTCCAGTATCTTTTCCATTGCTTCCAGGGAGATTTTTAGCCAAGAATCACAACATTTCTTCCCAGAAGAAGACCCCGAGGAGCAGTATCAAATTTGATTCATGGGACTTCCTTCTAATGTAACCAAAGAGCTGGAAGGAAGGACAGACCCCATCTGATCTACTGACTTTCTGACTTCGCAGAAAGCTTTAGCACCGGCGCCAATCAGAGGAGACAAAGGGCAGTCCTATCAGTGAAAGGCTGTTGCTGCTGTTGTTGTTTTGCATGAGCCAATCCCGGGCTGAGCAGATGGGGTGCCAGCCAATCAGAGTGCAGCAAGGTAACACAGTGGGGTTTCCAAGGCAACATCCCCCATCCTGTAAACAACTCCAGTGCACGACAGGGAAGCATGTCGAGCCAGAAGGGCGGCGCTGGTAGGAGCCAGGCCCAGAAGGATGCGCTGCGCGTCTACCAGTCCTCGCTGGAGGACCTGACGTATAACAGCCAGCGGCGCATCCGCTGGCTGACCATCCTGGCGGGGGCGAACATGGAGTTTGCCGAGGGCATCGTCTCCATGATCGAGGCACAGATCACCAAGGTTTTTAAATTCGCCAAGTACTACTCCTAGCTGCGCTGCTGGGGGACTGGCCGGGGCAGCAGGCTAGGTCGGCCTCAGGGGCTGGGAGGAAGGGCAGGGGGAGGTGGCTGCTGAGGGGCACAGGCAGAGCTGGGCATCAGCGGGCTGGGGGGTGGCAGGAGGAAGAGGGTAGATGAGACAGGGGGAGACAGCAAAGCGAGGGGGTGAGAGGGCCTGAGAGATGGGAAATGGGGTGAGAGAAGGAGAGACGCTCGGGGGGAGGCAACAGGCTGGATGGGAAAGGGGGGGGGGTGAGAGGGCCGGAGGGATGGAAAATGGGGTGAGAGAAGGAGAGACGCTCGGGGGGAGGCAACAGGCTGGATGGGGTGAGGAGGTCCGTGGTGCGGTGAGTATAGATGGGCTTGGGCAGGGGGCAGGGACGGGTTAGTGGTGAGGCAGGGGGTTCACGGGATGGGGAGGGAATGGGGGGGTGGCTTATTAGG
>NW_010394623.1:8551-13155 GCF_000710305.1 Buceros rhinoceros silvestris
GGTAATGGGGGGTTGGCTAATTAGGGAGTGAGCAGGGAGAGGAAGTTTTCGACATGGCAGAGGGTGCCGGGCACGCAGGGCTGGGTGGGGAGCAGGTGAGGAGGCTGTGTTTGCTGTGGGGCAAGCAGGTGGAGGGGAGCGTGTCTCAGGTGGGCGAAGGGGGTCAGTCTTGGCTAATTAGGGAGTGAGCAGGGAGAGGAAGTTTTCGACATGGCAGAGGGTGCCGGGCACGCAGGGCTGGGTGGGGAGCAGGTGAGGAGGCTGTGTTTGCTGTGGGGCAAGCAGGTGGAGGGGAGCGTGTCTCAGGTGGGCTAAGGGAGCCAGTCACCCTTCGCCCATTGTTTCCTTTGCTCCCTCTTTTTTCCAAAGCTTTGATAGGCAAACAGAATAACCTGAGTTGATCCGGTTTGGGGGCGATGGACCCGCTGTGTTATATTTCAAACTGAGTATCATTTTTCCAGATGTTTTTTGCGTAAACAAAAAATGCCCAGCCAAATCCCTCAGTGTTCATAGTGGTGACCAAAAAGAAAGGTCTGCATTGCTGCGAGTGGAAATCCCTTTATGTAGAAATCCTAAAATATGGTTTTGTTGCCCTCAACTTCTGTTTCTTCTTATTACTCCAGGCTCCTGCATCAGAGAAGCTCCCTGTTATGTACTTGATGGATTCTATTGTCAAGAACGTAGGAAGAGAATATCTTCCTGCTTTTGGTAAAAACCTAGTTGGAACGTTTCTTTGTGCGTTTGAAAAGGTACGGACACTTTCAGAAGAGTTTGGTATTTTAAACAAAACTTGTTCCTGCTAAAAGAAAGGCGTGCTTTCCGTTTTGGGTCCTCTTGGGTGGTGAATGATGCAAACCGATTGTTTTCTATCAATCTCATCACTGTATCTGCTCTGTGGGAGATTATTGCTGCTGCTGTCAAGCACGTGAGTTCCATGTTAGCTGAAAGGTGCAAAGTCTTAATCTGGTTCTTAAAAGTCTGCAGTTTTCCTACGCAGGCCAGATTTTACCAACAGGATTTTGATCACCGATCGCTTCCCTGGATGGACTTTTTGTAATGTGGAGACCAATTAGGTATGAATTGTTAGTTTAAGACAGCAAATAGTCTCTAGACCAAGAATCGACAGAATCAGTTCCTTGGGGATTTCTCAGAGCTTCTCTCTGCTGTAGTAAATTTGTCTGATTTCCTTTTCTCGTGATGTGCAAAATGCTGCTTCAAGAGTGACTATGGAGCTGAGCAAAACTCCTTTTCTGTTCCCAAAGGTGGTTGTTTCCCGACTCGTTTGTCACTTGTGCTCCGTTCAGCACAAACACTCGCTCACGTGGCTTGTCTCAGAGGCTGTTGCCTTTCAATACTTTGGTTCCTGTAGTTTTCCCACAGAAACCGGGCAAGTGAACTGACAATTGTTAGAAAATCCTCAGGGAATGGTCATGCACTGTAAAGCCTTCCAATGCCTTGAGAGAGCTTCTGTCCCTGATTCTGTTGGTACAGGTATATGATCTGCACTGCTGATAAATTCTGTTCAGCGAGTTCAGTGTGTTCCAATGGCAAACTGATGATAGAACTAGGAAATAAATCTTCAGTTTGGCAGGAACATTGAAGAAGTTGTTCTATATTACCTTAACAAGCCATGGAATTGTTTTATTGTTTTAGGCAGATAAAAACACTAGGAAACATTTATTTCGATTACGCTCTACCTGGGATGGTATTTTTCCCGTGGAGAAACTCGACACGCTTGATGTCAGGGTCAACTCATTAGATCCTGCCTGGCCAATTAAACACCTGTCCCCGAATGGGAAGGCTTCTGACATCCACGTGAATCCTCAGTTTTGTAAAAAATCGGTAAGTTTTTGCGCCTACTCTGTGAACAGATGGTAATATGGGGAGTTTCCATGGTTTGTGTGCTGCTCTTTGACAACTGAGTATGTTAAGAATGAAGTATCTGACCTCTGTAGAGAGGTAAGAGGAATTGCCAAATTCAGACCACTAGATGGGTTTGGGGTTTGTATTTCAAAACTGTATTCTAGAGTTGAGAGCATTGGTGAGTTTACATTAAGTGACGTTTGCCTGGCAGAGCAGGCAAATTCTAGTGGGATAAAAGTTTTACACCGTGTTATTTATATTTTGCATTAAAAATGCAGTTTGTAACTGCTGTACAGACCAAGTCCCAGTGCTGGATCATGGTAACAGTTAAAGGAGATGGAGTTCATTGTTGCCATCAGGATTTTAAGTGGAGCTGGTTTTATTCTGCTTTTAGCCAGAGAAGACCACTGCCCCCACCTCTGCTCCTCCAGCAGCTTCTGAAACACAAGAGCGTTTGAGACAGGAGCAACTGCTAAGGCAGCAATTGCTTGCAAAGCAAAACAAAGTAGAGCTGGAGCTGGAACAGACAAAAGCACAGTTGGGGAGTAGTTGGAGTTGATGAAACTTTGATAGCTGGGTCTTACTTTCTTCTGGACAGCGCTCAGCTCTCCTGGTAGCTGCAGCCCATGATTTGTCAGGCTCCTGTCAGACAAGTGTTTCAGGACTAGAGCAATGCCAGTGGATCTGGGGCTCCTGAACAGTATTTGTTGCCAAAAAACCTTAAGAATTACCCTCAAGAGAGAGGTAAAAAAGTGAAGTTCTTGGGGTTTTGTTTTTAACTTCTCTCCAAAACGATGCCTGCCCCTGATCCTCATTTTCCATCTCTTTGTGTGGCTCACAGCAAGCTGAGCTTTTTCAAATTGATTTGCTCTCAAAGAGCAAGGAAGCCTGACGGTTGGAAATAAAGCCCATTTCCTCATTAGGTCAGGCTGGTTTGGTGTCACCATCTGAAGATGGTGGTCAAGCTGTATGGTTTTGCATTTGTAGTGGAAATTCTTGCGATGTTGACAGTTGATGCCAAGATAAAGCCTCTTTGGAGGGTAGAAATATGAAAATTATATCAGAGACGTGGCAGCTTTGCTGCCTTGGGCATGTGGAATATACCGAAAATCTGACAGTGTCACGAGAACATGTGCCGCAGTGACGTATTTTGGAGCATTGGCTTTGTAGTACTGATTCTGCATTCTGTTCGAATTTGGTCTTTTGCAATGGTACTGCATTATTGCAGCGTCTGCAATTAGCAGTTAACGGGTCATTTTCAGTTAAAGGGCTGAACCTTAGAGCTTTCGAGACATTTCTGTTATAGTTTTGGCTTCAAGACAGAACATGAACATCTCAGAGTAGGAATCGTGTCCTGCAGATGAATGCTGGATTTTTTTCTCTTTCAGGCTGTAACTCTCACCAAATCCCCTCACCAAAGGCAGCAGGAAAACTGGCCTGCTGAGAAAGGAATTTTATCACCCCAAGCACCAAAGCAGCTGCACGGGTCAAGTGTGAACGCCAATTTACAGGTTCCCAAAGAACTGACATCTGCAGGGAAGAGGGAATTACTTCAGAAGGTAATATTAATAACTCTATCTTCACAGAAGTGTCCTGGGTATAGTTTGTTTTGCTTTGCCTTTTGGAAGTCTAAACTTAGGTGTATATTCTAGGCCAATGGAAAGGACAGAGGTAACGGCTGGGAGAGACCGACAGAGTCAAAACGTGGTTCGAAAAAGAAACCTCTTCTCTTGGATGCAGAATCCACATCCTGTGAACCCAAGGCGAAACGACAGAGAACACAAGTTCAGCATTCACTGTCAAGGCCAGATGTGTCAGATCCTGGCGATACTCTGGATTATCACCCGCCCGATGCACTGCTTTCTGGAACAGAACGGGAGCCAGCAAAAGCCAAGCGTGGAGAGGAGTTTGACAGAAAAGGACCAGTTGGAGACAGACCAAGATCTGTGGTGGGGGCAAGTGAATCTCCATTTGATGGACCACTGGCAAGAGTAAGGGCAGCTGGAGCCTCAGGATTTGATGGGCCACCAGGGCCGCTGGCAGGTTCCCTGAGGTTTGAAGGACCATGTGACAGGATGCAGTTCCAAAGACCGGATGTATTTGATGGTTCCCCTGGATCAGACTGCAATGGGCCAGCTGGCCCAGGAGCACAGAACTTCCCACTGAGAGCAGCTGAACATTACTTTGATGGAACAAGTCTGCAAGGTCCTCAATATGAAAACTTGAACAACGTGCCAATGGGAAGTCATCAGGTAAGAGTTGATTGTGTTAAATGGTTTGCTTTGTGTAGAGAATTGGTAGGCTTTCTTCCTCTAAAACCTGAAGATTTTTGGAAGAGCTGGCAGACTGAGAGCCAGTTTCAAGCTAGAAAAGTCATCCTTCTTCAGTCGGTTCTAGATCATTTAAGAGAGACAAGTATTGCTATTTTTTAAGAACTAAACAAAATAGTGCATCTTTACAATCACTTGGTAGCACAGAACATGACAGCAAAATAGGAATTTTTAGTCCGAAAACAAAACTAGCTAATGGGAAGCCTGTGGTGGTTTCATCAAACTTGCACCCAAATGACTTCAGAGCACGGAGGGTCAGTCAGTGGAAATACACAATTTATTTTTTGAAGAGGTGCAGAATCAGAATGGACCAAACCGATCCTGTCGTCCTTTCGCAGCTGTTGGTACTGGCAACAAACTGTCTCTTTTAAAGAGACACCCAGAACCTGGGGAGTGGAGAAAGACACGGGA
>NW_010394624.1:0-28419 GCF_000710305.1 Buceros rhinoceros silvestris
CACGTGGCCGCCGCCATCTCGGATCGCTTCCACGGTCCATGTTTGCTTTTGGATTAACCCTCGCCTTCCCAAAACCCTCAATATGTCACTGTTTTCCTTTGTATTTAATATGTATTTGTTTGTAGTGTTATTAAAGTTTGTTTCAGTTTTCCAAAAAGCATTTTAGAGGTCTCATGAGTTCTTTTCTCCCTTCCCCTATTTCTGCTGGAATAGGGGAAGGTATTATCGTTACCGGACCTTGGCTCAGCCTCGGCCAAACCAGTGACAGGCAGGTTGAACTTTCCTTTCTCAGTTGTCCTACTAGGGATTAGTTATTCCTGAGTCCTGTTCCTGAGAGCTAAAGCCTGCTTTCTGACTCCCAGCCCAAGTGTATTCAATGGCTGTTTCATACAGCATTGTCTTTTAGCCCAAATATTTCTTCTTCTCTTACTGTTTAATCATGAAGCAAAGAAATTGCCTTTATTTTGAGATGCTAAGTCAGCTCATTCAGTTCTGTTAAAGCAACCCTTCCATTACTTAAACCACACTAAAAATTCTTCTCTCCTTCTCAAAAATGAGTTATTTTCAAAATTGTGCTTGAACTACTACCACGTTCTTGGATAAATACCTCACGGCTGCTTTATACATACTAGTGCTCTTGAGGTTATAAGGGCTAGTTCTCCTCTGAAGTATTCTGTGATCACAGTGACCTTTTCTGCAGCTTCATTGTCATAATTCAGTTGTCACAGGATCCACATCTATTCCTCCTCAAACATTTCCAACTACAAGTATGTAGCTTATAATGGAAATCCAGTTTTTAACCCAAAATGAATGAAATTTAAATACCACTTGTTAATTTTGTAGTCCATACCTGCATGATACTTCAGTCCTCTGCTGTCTTGTTAAAGCTAACGAAGTTGGTGCTATTTGCAAGTGTTGTCTGTGTGGAGCTGGTCTCATTGTTAGGAATTAATTGTTGCAAATGCAACCTGCTGCTTTGTTAAAGGTTATAGAGCCCACATCTCCTTTGCCTCTCCCAACAGTGAAGGACTGTCGGGTCAGTCACATTTAAACTCCCTGTAGCTAACACACATTTTGTTTCAGTCTAGTCTCCACTCACAGCATACTTTGCTTCAAAAATTGTTCCAAAGAATTGAAGGCTGTTGAAATCAGCTTAATAGATGTCTCACCACATAGATTAGTGAATTTTATGTCTTAGTTTCTTAAACATAGACACTTTTCTACAGTTATAAGGTTATGTCAGCAAACTCAGGAACTACTGAAAGGTCTTAAAAGTCTTAAAGATCTGCATCTCTTTCTGCCACTTTTCTGGAGGGATGACAATAGAATATTAAGATTTTTTTTTTTTCCAAGCATTTCACTGTAGTAATTTCTTTCCACCCCCTTTGCCACCCATTATCCTTTCCATACACTTTGCATGGTCAGGCTGCATTTAGAGTATTCTTTTCTCCTTGATATCCAACAACATATAGATTAAAACCCTTTAATTTGAATAATAAAGTTTCATTAAGAATAACTTTTATTAACACCTTTAAAAATAATACATCAAAGTAAGACTCATCCAAAGCAAAGTGTATTTCTGAGATGATGTTTTTTTAATCTCTTCAGGTCCTAGCCTGTGTGCTCTGAGCATAAATAAATCAAGATCACTTCAACTGCTTTGTTCAGTCCAGGGTGAAATGCAGTTAAAAATTTTCTGGACTTGGCAATCTTTCCTGTTAAGGAGGTTTTATGTACAAATGAGAACTGAAACTGAATAGTCCTACATGCAGACAGTCAAAGACTTCACTGAATGGCTGGCTGCTCCGCACTGAAGATCTCTTTCTTGAGGGGAGTGCATGAAAATATCTATCTGCTTTCACCTAGCCTTCTATATCTGATCCTAGTCCCTGCGTGAAGGCAAGCTGGTAACAACAGAACCACTGTGTATCCCTTGACTGGTGCAAAAGATACTCAGCTGGCACCCTAAGTGCACCCAGTGGCTCCTCTTTAACACTCTGGTGTGCCCATGGGTGTTCAAAGGTGAGTGGAGAAGTGGTACAGGCTGGTCCTGCCGTGTGACATCCCTGTAGGATCAACCCACACATGGTGACTCTGGTAACTCCGGGGTTCAGCAATGCCTGTGGTTTGGCGGTGACACACTATTGTGATTCAGGCTTGAAATCCGTAAATTAATGCATGCAGGATTATTGATGTGCTTGGTTGAGGTGCAATGCCCTGGGGGTTTGGAAGAGGAGAGCCTGGGGAGACTGAGATCTTTGAAACTGAGTATTGATTCCTCTTGCTTGGAGAGCTTTAAAAGTGCGGGATTAACTCAGGGTCCAAAGACTTTAAGGATTATTCACATACATTCCACTAAAGGGAATATTTATCAGTTTAATCTTCTACGTTTAACAAAACTCCAGCACTAGCTCAGCTGTAGTGCATAAAGGGGAGTTATTGGCTGTTTTCCTTACTCGTCTTCCCTTTTCTTTCCCAGTGATACCATTTAGGGTTGGTAAAGCTCTAACTTTAAAACAACATATTAGCTAAGACATGGAAAGGAAGCTTAAATGAAACTAAGACTTCTCAGAGGTATCATCCTAAGGATAGTCAGAGGTACCAACATACAACCATATAGGTATAACCTCTCCAGACCTTGCCCTGTTGGGGTGGTCTAACTCGGGGGAGAATGAGAGAACTGGCCCTGGCCTCGTTAGAACTAGAAAATGGTCGCTATATGAGTCATGTGAGTTAAGTTCTGCAGCACGTTCACGGGGTGCTTCTGTAGGAAATGGGTCCAAATAATCATCTTTCTGAAGAAAGAATGAATGCTTTGGAAGAAAGAGTTAACTATTAAAATGGGTTTTAGGGGTTTTCCTTACGTTTAAGTTTATTTTTCCCTAGTTTTGTTCTGATTTCTGGTTCTGTCTTTCTGATAAATACTTGATCTGTTCATTGGTGCTCACTATTAATTAAATCTGTGTTCAAGAAACAATAGACTTTGACCAATGCTTGCATTCTTTGCAGATTGAATTTGAAAATATTTATTTGAAAAATCAAGCAAGGTCCAGTGCTGACACTTTAGACAAAACATATTTGTTTCTTCTCTGATTGATGACATTATCTTCCCAGAGTTGCTGCTGCTCTGTGAGGATTGCTGCTTGTTGTACCTAACATTCTTAGTCCTCTTTATTTGTTTGCTGTTATTGAAAGAAAATAACTAAGGAAAACAACAACAGAAAATATTGCTTTTACTCAGATATGTTCCTTGATACTTATGTGAAATGGGGCTCACCCCCAGCTTGATCAGGTTTTTTTAGCTGTGCCCATTTGTTTTTACCCTGGAAGATTTCTTGGGGCGGTTAACTGCAAAGTAATATACTATTCCCTGCTCTGAATTTATAGATGTTTAGATGCCTGATTTCAGGCTCCTCTGTTTCCAGCAGGCCTTATCTATCTTGGAGTTAAGCTTTGCATTAACCTTAACTTTCCACTCGAAACTGTACGCTTTTGTTTTGACCTGGCAGCTGCTGCTTCACCTTCTGCATAGGCATTGCCACGCTTCCCCAGACACAAACCGCCTCTCTGCTCCTTCTGGTACATGTTCTCCCTGCAGTGCTTTGGAGCAGTTACTCAGGTGCTGGAAACTCATGCTGTGTGCACTCTATTTGAATTTCATTTTGCCCCAGATACAAAATTCAGGCGTGGGGTCCATATAGCTCAATTATCAGTGGGACCTCTCGTGACTTATGCTAATTAAACAGGGCCCTATTTTCATTTATGTTGATCAACAGTTTGTTTCACAGACTGCTGAGGAAGTAGCATTGTGGATTGTGCAGAGCTATGAAGAGTCTCTATGGAAACAATATACGAAATCTGGGGCAATCTCAGCTTTATACCTTATGCAGGGAACACTTGCTACTGACATCAAAGTAAATCCAAGTTTTCTTCATTTAGTTGTTCACAATTCATACTAGGTATCTTGGCAGATTCGGCTGCATATAATCTTTGGCCAGGCTTTGCATGGTACATTGTATCTTGATTAAATTTAGCATTGGGAATGGGGACACTGTCTTCCTGCAGTCCTGTCAAGGTTGTTGAGATGTTCTCGTTGATGCTGACACCTGGAATCTTTCACGGAGATTGATACTTGTAATTGTGACTTTTCTTTTGTGTGAGGCTTCGTTGCTCTCTCTATGGGCATTTTGATTCTCCTCCATTGCTCTGTGAATGAATGCATAGGAAAAGCTTACAGAGTTGGTGTGAAAGCCTTAATAATGCGACATTCTCTTTCCTACGGAAATTATGGACAATGTGTTGGGCATGAAATAAATCTGGGTTCCTCTGGCCAGAGAGTCAACCTTCCTCACCACCAAAGTTTGGTCTGTGGAAGCAGAGTGTGCCAACCTGCTTAAGTCTCCTGATTACATATTTTGAGTGGAGTTGGTAACCTCACATTTACACCAATGTTGCCCATGCCCTGTTGTATTGGAGGTTTGGATTAGTTTGTTATAAAGGTAGGATCTTGTTTTCAGATTCCAGGGTTGACTAGGACATTAATCACAACTGGAAAAAAAAAACAACTCTCAACATCTTCACAGTGAAGGAGCTGATGCCTAAACCTAAACAGAAATGTCTTCTCTGACCTTGTGTTCAGTTTGCAGAGGGAAAAGAACGTCTCTAGCTAGCTTCCCCAGAAACTTCTCGTTCTATTTTATTCTGTCAGGAAGCATTTGTTTGTCCCAAGAGAAGAAAGTGTCAGCCAGGTGAAACTGAGGAATTCCCTGCTCGAACAAGCAGGTTGCATCTCAGCAGGGTGTTCAGAAACAACAGCTAAAGCAAAAACAGAGGCTGACAAATTGAAGGAGCTCCAAAATACATTTAGGCTGGTTTTATGCAGCATTCTGTGTGACTGTCTGATGAAACACTTAATAGAAAAGAGATTTTTGCTGAAGTAAAATCAAAGAAAAGGAGAGGCTGAGATTAAAAATTTCAGTTCTCTTATGGATAAATGAGATAGTTCTCTCGTGTGAGTTCAGAGAGTATTCTTGAAAGGCAGAGAAGGAGGATGCCTCCTAGTTTTGCTGAGTTTTTTAGGGCTTCATGGGTGGGTGTATGTCTGAGTGTTGTCCAGGTGAATGGTCTCTTCCAGGGCAGCCTGGGTGTAATGTTACTTCTGGTGCTCAATACAGTTCTGGAAAAGATGTGCCTTGAACACAAACCAGTGATGTACAAATCCCAGGCTGTTCTTCCAGGTAGGTAGGCAGCAGTACTCAGCAAGGTACGTTGGCTATGACTGTTCAGCTGGCAGGGCACATAGGGACACCGGCTTGTGTTGGTATTCTGGGGGAATTTGTATGAGGAGGATGGCTGGTTTTTGATATTCAGATCCCATTTGCTGTCCTAGAAATGTCCCTTCCCCCACTGCAAATCTACATGCAGATGAAAGAAAATGCGGACTAAAACATTTTTCTGACCAGTGTTAGTATTTTGTTTCTGTAAGCTGAAAATAAGTGAAACCCAGTTCCAAACTTCCTGTACCAGATGTTGCTTTCATTCCTTGGCAACCGTTGATGTTGCTCAAACCAACATTACCGGAGAGGAAAGCCTTTCTGGATTGCTTCGTCTGTTTATTAGTATGCTAGAGCTGACTGGAAGCTGCTTTCTTCCCGGATTGTATCCTTCCCATTTCCCTTTCCTTCTTCCTCTCTTCTTCTGGGATGGGGGTAAATCGGCAATTGAAGTCAGAAATTGACTCCAGCTCAGTGAACCATGTGTTTTACTAAAAATGTCAGTTAGATGTAAATTCCTCAGCTTTTCACAAAGCAAAGAAAGAATTAAAAGGCACTTGAATGAAAAGAGTAAGGGTTTTTATCAAATCTCCTATTTTTCATTAGAAAACACTTGAAATTGAAAACTCTTACCACAATTAATGTGCATTAATCATTCATCTTGGCAGCATCTGTTCTGAGCCACTGCTCCTCCAGATAAATATTATTATTCTTTCACCAAAGGTAAATTTCCAGTCCTGGCTGTAGCGATCATTTTTAGTTTTTTGCAGAATCATAATATCCAATTTTCTTGCTTACTCTTGGAAAATATGTAAGTGTCCCCCTCAAAATTACTAGCATTCTTCAACTGACACAGATTCCAGTGGATCATCCTAAGGATACATAACTAATATTTGTTAATCAGACCAGATTCAAATTATGAAAGTTAAAAAACATATAATTCAATGTCAAGTTCTAATGCTAATGCATTAAGGCTCAGTGGATTCATTTGATGAATGACAATAATTAGTAAATATGAGTTCTCATCAGAGATACATGTTTAAGCTGGTTGCTTTGGAGGGTTATGTGCAATATGCAATAAATATTTATAAAATAACCTGGTGTGGTCTCTGAGATGTTCATTCAGAACCCCTTTCTAGGCCCCATAGGGAAGCTAGATGTTCACGCCCTTCATCAGAAAGGTTTCTTTGCATGAGTGACCAGGTTATTGAATACAAAGGGCTCATTAGTGCAGGTCAAATACTGCAAAGCAGCACTTGCAAATATTCACTTCTACTCTGTAAAGCTGTTTTGATCCAACTATGTCCTTGTTGTTTGCTATTCTTGAATATTTGCACATATGTTCTGGGGAAGCCTGCTGTTCCTGCCTATACCCAGTCTGCATGCAAACCAAGGGATGTGTCAAACAAGTGCATCATCTCCTGATTACTTATTATTCTCCAGGGAAAAAATGAAGCAAAACTTTGTAGACTTCTAGGGAAGAAAGAGATAAAAGGACTTTGACTTCCCTTACTGCACATCATGAATGGATGACAATCCTGTCAAAGAAGCCCAAATCCCTGGAAGAAAACAGCTATGCCCAGTTAATTGGTTCTGCTCTGCTTCATGCTCCAGTCTTGCTCAGCTGTAGGTCGGTGGTGGCTGACGGGATTGGTTGTTGTTGAATTAGGGTTTGTATGTAAATAAAACCCTCAGTGAAATATGGAGGGCTGGGGAAAAAAACAAGGGAAGTGTCACTGGCAAAACTGCCTTAGAGTTCTAGAAGAATGGTGTAAAGTGACTTGACAGATTAGACAGAGGGATTTTTTCTTCTTGGCAAAATGTGGTCATCTAAATAGCATACCTGAGAGATGCCAAAAGAAAGGCCAAATATTTTGGGGGAAAATATAGGTCGTGTTTATTAAGAGGGAGATGGCTTAAAATGGTGACACTGGAAAAAAATTTCTTAAAGTTACAATTAGCTGTTGAATAGGATTATCCTTGTGTTGTGAGGTTGTGGATGTATGGTCTTGAGAATGTTGAGATAAAAGTGATTCTGCAGGGTGCTGTAAGACTGTTGTTGGTTCTGGTATCCATATTTCCAAAGGATCCTGAGAAGCTGAAAAACTTCTAGAAATATGCTGCTCAGGTGATCTCAAGCTGAAGAGACTCCTATCAAGAAACTCTTCTTTTGCTTTGTTCAAGAGAAAATTAAGGGTGGATCCTAGTTTACAAACTCCTGTGTAGGAGAGAACTCAAGATAGTAGCAGATCTAACTTTAGTCAAAAGATTGGAAGCTGCAGTTAAATCTAAGCTAGAAATAAAATATGGATTGTTAAAGAGTCAAGTATTAGAATAGTTTACCTGAAGCCATATTAGATGTTCCAACTCTTGTTATCTCTATCTAAAGCCTTGCTGCCCTCTTCAAATACAAGTGAGGGACTTCGTACAGAAGCATCTGGGAGCTGATGGCTGTTTGCTCACTGATGCAGGAGCTCAGGGCTGATCTCTGCTTCTGAGCTTGTGCTTGAACACAAGGACAGGCTGAGATTGGCATTATGAAGAGGAGGGATGATAGAAAGGCAAGTAACAGTGCTTGTTTATGTTAAGAAAGAAAAAAATTAAATGACAAACCAAATCACCATCTTTACTTACTAACTCTTCAGAGAGATTGGAGATTGTTTTTAATCATCTTTGTCAGCTATTTCAGTTTTTATACGTGTAGTTTTCCCTGTTATCTGTGCCCAGAAGACCTTGAGTTAAGTGGGGTGCTTCATCTCCTGCATGTCGGAATTGTTTCCATAGTTGGAGCTCAAGAAACGTGAGTGTTCATTCATGTTCTCAGGATATAGCCCCTGGTCTTTAGGAGAGACGCCTCAAGAAATGTTTTGGTTCTTTTTCTCTTTTTCAAAATACGGTATTAAGCTGTGCCCACAAACACAGCATGTGCTGCAAGTCCAGCAGTTTCAGGCAGTGATCTGCTAATGGAAAGGTGTCATTTGCTGGCATTTCTTCCAGGCAGTTTTAAACTCCAGCAGTGAAGGTATAGAGGTCCTTTTATTTATTATTTTCATGTCCGAAATAGGAACTCACTGTGGTAAATATAATGTAAATACTGATTTGAAATTAAATCTTTCTAGTGAGAAGTGAAGGGGAAAGAGACAGTGAACATCTAATCTGAAAAATGCAATGTTGGCCCCGAGCCCATTGTCCTCAGTTTCTATTCAAGTGAAGAGCTTTCTGGATAGCCATACCCATGTCTTAACCTGATTTTAAGGAGTCAAACCTGCCTTCCACATGATGACGGGAATTGCGTGTAGCAGCATTTCAGTATGGTTTCCTTGGTGTAAATTTGGACTAATTCAACTGGCATAAGAAGTGTCTTGGAAAGAACGAGGTACAAGACCAGAACAAAACATTTGGGAATTTTTAACTGAATGTTGCTTAGGCCGGATCAGTTTGGGGTATGTCAGTAGTTAATGTTATCTTTGAGGCAACAGATCTCCTTTAAGCTCTGAATAAACACCTCATGAAGCACAGAAATGCTTCCCTACAGACCCTTCCCCTGTAGACTCCTGCAGTCTGAATGGAGGAGGCAAATGGACGTGAGGGAGGGAAGCTGTAGAGGTGCACCCTTACCTAGCCAAAGTTGTTCAGGGCCCCAGTAGAAGCTGGAGTAGGATCTGTCTCCTCAGTTCCCGACCAGCACCTAATCCAGTAGAAAAAAATGCCCTCTGAAGACTGATGCATTTGGGTTTTTGGAATCTTTTAACAGACTTATTACCAAACAGACCTCTGCTTTATCCACATAAAAAAATCTGTTTAAGCGGCTGTTTCCCAACAGTATTTTTTTTTTTTCCGTGCTAAGCTCCTGCTCAGTTTAAATTCTTGTTTGAGATTGAGGGGCTGCACAGCCCAGTGAAAAAATGAAGTTAATTGCCTTGAAAGATGCCTGGCCACATGCCAGGTTTGGAGTTCCTTGTTGGTGCTGCAGCTGGGTCACGGACAAGTGACTCTCTTGGTGGTCCCAGATGTGACACAGAGCATAACGTGTCTCATGGGTGTGAAAGTCTTTGAGCATGGATACCTGTCTGTCCCTGCGCTGGTGCTAGAAAGTCTAGAACAGTCTCCAAGGTTTCACCCCCTCCGACTTTTCCGATGCCTTGGAAAGCTGCTTGGCAGTCTGCCTGCACACATGCTGGGCTAAATGCTGCAGCAAGTGCCAGAATGAGAAGGAACCACAAGCTGCCAGCCCAATTTAGACCAGTGACCAGTGATCCACCTTGTCTTGCCTTCTGGACTTCCTGGTGTGCAGAACCACGGCCTCAAAACTGGCACAGGAATAGGATGGGTATCCAAGGGAAATTCTCATCTTAATTATACATATTTAGTAGTGCGTTTGTATGTGCCATGGTTTAAATTTGATTTGGTCCAAAGATTAATGTTAAGCTAAGCAGGTAGTCTTTTAGCTTACTTAGGTAGTCTAGATCCCTACCTATACACACTTTGTAGTTGCTTTCACTTCCTAAAATTTGTGTCGTGATCTTCACAAAGACGAAGACTTCCAACCACTGCTCTGAGGTCAGCGCAGCATTTCTAACAGCTACAAAGTAACAGGAGAAACTTCATGGAAATCTCTCCTCCAACTTAATCTCATCCATTTTTCTACCACAAAGACAAGATCAAGAATATTAAAGCCCATCCGTGCAAATATTTGTCTATGTTTTAAATCCTCCAGGTGAAGGTTATATTGCAGCCTTTCTTGTCTTGTTCCCAACGAAGGAGGTGGGTTCTACCAATATGTGGGACTTCCCCATGGCTGTAATGGGCCTGTGTTAATGCAGAGAGATGGAGCAACAGTCTTCAGATTCCGGGCAAGTCCAGTGCTTTATTCCTGTCCTTTTTGATGCTTCTTTTTGAGCTTTACAACCAGTGACGCTCCAAATCAGTCAGTTTATTGCTCTTTCTTGGACACATATTTTATTATAATATTTTTCTGGGGAAAGCTTCCTTGCTTCTCTACCTAAATGTGCTTAATCTTGGTAGAATATGCAATTGCTGTGAATGGCCCTGTCTGAAGAAATAAGTGTCTATAATTAAAAGAAATAAATTTGTTCATATCTAAAAGCACTTCTTTTGGAGAGGATGAGGGGAAAACTTTTATTCTAAAGCACCTTTCTTAAGTAAAGGAAATGAGGTGTAAAGCAGTACAACACCTTCTACAAAGGCTTGTTTGTGTGTGTGGACAAGGAATATACATGAAAAATTATGACTGCCACAATAATTTTTCAGATTTAGGAAAAAAAACCCAGTCAAAATTCAACAGAACTGACTTCCCAAACTTGCAAGAAAATTCTTGCTGAAACTTCCAAGCCTGAGAGGGCAGCTTACATAAATTTTTCCACACACACTTTCAGCTAGCAGGGGTTTAAAAACAGGAAAAAAAAAAAGTAGAACCCCCCAAACACCACAGACTTTTGTTGCCAAAAGCTATGAAGTGTAGTCCCAAATCTAATGAAGAGAAGAGATTTGAACTCTGCTTTCATGGCATAATAATATTCAAAACAGGTGACTTAGCCCTGTAAAGGGGGATTAGCATTGTTAAACTGCAGTGGCTTCCCCTCACACCTGCACTTGCAACACCAGCAATATCTCCTCAACCCAGTTAGCTGCTTGCATCTTTCTGGCTGGGGTTAACTTGGTGCTGGCGTGAGTGGGCAGACTCCAGTGTCTACCTGCAGTTTGTAGCAGCAGGCAGGATGTCTCCTGGTCTTCTCTTGCATAAGCACTCAGACTATGAGTCCTGCAAAGCCTCCACCACTTGCATTCACGTGTGCCCTATTGCCAACCTGGCCCTGGGTACTTCTTGCTCTTCCTACCTCTCTGATGTGCTGCGTCATGCACAGAATTGCCTGCAAGTGTGAGAGGGACCATCTCTGATTCTACAGACAGCGTTGGGAGCAACACGGGGGGCTCTCTGAAGGGCTATGCTCTTCAGAAAGCACAGCTGGGTGGTGGCTGTTTGGGAAGAGCCTGTGACCACAGTGTCTGGGCTGTGGCAGCCCTGGAGGTAAATGACTGCGTCAGCTGAAATGCGCTAAGCTCAGCTGATGGCAGAGCTCTGATTTATTCTTTGAAATTAATCCCCCAAGATGCTGAGATCACCTCCTTTAAATCTTATTTGCTTTGCTTTTTTCTTGCACAGAGGGGAACCCCACCAGTTATTACAAAGAATTGCAGCAGGCTTCCCCTGTGAGAGGAGAAACACTCAGGTGGGGAGGGCTGCCTGGCTTTGCACAGAACGGTCCACTGACTTCATTAGTGTAACTCCCTAAGTCTAAGTGTTAACTGAGTTCAATAATGTCACTTCCAGATTGGTACAGAGCCAGCTGAAACCCGTTTTTCTTTTTTTTCCTCTGCAGTATGTCGTGGTGCAGGTAATAGCCAGCAGTGCAATTAGCATCTGTGGTGAGGCAGCCCAGTGCTTTACCGGAAATAGGGAGCTCCAGAGCGGCATGGAGAACGTGTCCTCCAAGTCATCTGTAGCATAAATGCTTTTAAATGTTTTAAGGAAGGCCCCCTTCCATGCTGACTTTCTGGATGCAGGCAGCAGGGAAGGAACTCCTGACTATCATCTGTTGGCTGTTGCTGCTGCGCTGCAGTGCTCAGAGCGGAGGAGTGGGATCGGCTGACAGTTGGACATATGGAAACTTGGATTTCTCAGGAATAGGAGCCTTCACTCCACCTGGATAAGTGCTGTTTCCAGCTCATGCCTTGTACCTGTTCTCTCTGCGTCTTCACATAGGATTTTGGTCTTGGAAGAAGGGAAAATAATTGCACAGCTAAAAAAATATCCTAAATGTTTCAGATTGTTTGGTAAAACTCTGAAGTTTAGACTTTCCTCACTGTTTCTATCAGCTGGTATCAATGTTACTGAGGGCTCTTTACAAAATATTTATTTACAGTGATTTTTTTTCCTGTTTATTTTGTATGTGTAAAACATCCATAAAACCAAGAAACAACTGTAGCTCAATACTTAATATTAGGAATATCAGTCAAATTCAGCTCTTTTATCCTTGGAAAAAAATTTTTAACTGAGCCATCCTATACCCCACCACAGCCACTTTGCAGAGCTTTTGCAACCAGTGTTGTCATTTCTTAGACATTGAGATGAATCTGAACCCTGTTTTTCTGTCAGTGGCAGACAGGAATGTGTTTCATTTTATGTCCTTCTGTTACATAAAAGGCAGGAACAAGGAAAGAATAGTGTTATGTATTCAAATTGTGAAAGCATGCACCACTAGGGTACCTTATTCCAGGATCAGACAAATAACAGCCCTATAGTAACACACCTTTAGTAGGTCTGTGGGCCGGTTGGCGTGTGTGTATATTTACATATAAACATGCATATGTTTATATATATAAATATGAGTTGTGCTAAGGAGGCCTAAAGTACAGCCAGAGTTTAAATGAGAAGGAAGGTCTGCCTGCCGTGTCTGAATGTTTGTATGCAGGATTTTGGCACCTCTCTCTTTCCCAGGGCTGGATCATATTTCTAATTCTGGTGGCTCAGATGATGAAGCCCACCCTTATGGAAGACCTGTGCTTTCAGCCCTTGCTATTCCAGAAACACAGGAGATCTAAAATTGGGTTAAAACACAGATTTTTGCCCAGTATTTTGGTTACGTTTACATCTATGGTTTGGATTCATCTAAAATTGGTTTAAATGTGACTTACAGATCTGTTGTGCTATTATTCAAGGTAAGGAAACCAACAAGATGCAGATTCTCTGTGCCAGCCTCTAAAACGATTCAGTAGTTGCATCCTTCGTGGGTGGTTTTAAATGCAAGGATTATGTATTTGGCTGGTGGGATGCCTTGCTGTGAAGTGTGTGCAAGCAGATACTTAAGGCATATCTGTAAAGTCTGAAGCTGTGAGCTGCAGCAAATTGAGATTTTTTTTTTTTTTACTGGTGTGTAGATAGTGAGGGGTCTCTTCTTTGCTCTGTACAAAACATAATCCTTGACCTCATGAGTTCTTTCATCCAGTACTTTGCTGGTGTTCCCATTCCTGGATGAAAGAGGAGCAACAAGGAGCAGTGCATCTTCAGAGTGAGAGGGGAGAGTGAGTGTGGCATGGAATAATAGGGAAATCATCCTGAAATCCAGGGAAAGTGGTTCACCTTGCAGTGAAAAAGACAAGAGGCTGCACCACTTATTACATGTCATCATTTGCTGAAATAATTGTTTTCATATATAAATGAGATTCAGAGGAATTCAGCTATTGCTTCAGTGACTTTATCTAAATGCATGAGAACAGTTCTTCAGAAAATTCAGTCTTATTTTGTGTTTGCACGCTGCTAGGCACGGTGAAGCCCTGACCAACAGTCATGCTCCTGGATCCAGTCTTAGTGCTACTAATAGTGATTTAGAAAAGCAAAAGTGAATTGCAGCTTGTTGCCCCAGGCATCATCCTCCCTTCTCTGCAAAGTGCAGGCTTAACCTAACCCCACCACTACAGACAAAGCTCTGTCGTGTGTAACCAAGTGATTCCTCACCCTTTTCAATCACCAAACGCAAAAAGCGGGGCCTTGCAGTATAAGCTGCAGATCAGTAGCATTGGGTTGTTTCAGAAGCTGAAAAAACTTCCACTGTTTGGTGATGAGTGAAGAACATCTTGGATTCATGCCTTGAAGCCAAATTTTATTCACTCTCATCCTAAATTTGTTCCTCTATATATGGCTTTTTTTTTTATGCTTAACATAAACAGAGGTGATGCTACAATACTGACAGACAGTAATACCAGAGCATCCAGCTCTGGGACAGGACTCTGAAGTCTCTCCTGGGCTGTACGTGAAGTAGAGAGGGATGAAACCTCAGGGCTGGCTTCATTGATCTCCCTAGAACACACTTTGTTTCAGCGGGAGTTGCTTTGTGTTTAGTTTCTGTGAAAATAAGATGAAACAACTATTCTGCTTTTGGGGCCTTTTGGTTATCACTGAGGCTTGACATGAAGCCGGGGAGCTTTCTTTGGAGTGACAGGAACCCTGGACTTTGTGGTTTGTCCAAGGCTGAATATAGAGTGCAAGCTGTCGGAGAAAAGGAAATTATGGGGGGTTTTATGAAATTATCACAGTTGCTTTTAAAGACTGCTTTGGAATCTGTTTTCTGGTTTCGTTTCAAAAGAATCTGATTCTTGCGTTCAAGGTTTTGGGGAACTTTTCTTTCTAATGACAAGTATTAGAATTCCTTTTTTTTGGTTGCTTTTTTCTTCTCTGCTCTAGAAACAGCTACATTTTGAGCCAGCTCTGCTCCTTCCTCTGTCACTAGGAGATGTGTTTCAGGCTCATGAGATAAGAGCGGTAAGGGAAATATGGGTCATAGCAATTCCTCTCCTCATGCCAACTCTTGCCTGTAGGAGATCAGGAGCTGAAAGGCCAGCAGTGTGTTTATTCTGAGATTGCACTGATATTAAATCAGTCCTACGCATGCCCATCTAAATCTGCCAGGCAGGCAATTGCGCTAATATCAGTAAATGAGAGACTGAACTATCCTCTTGACCCTGACAATAGAAATTAAATTCACTTGAGTGAAGGGGACAGCTACCAGTTTAAGACCAGTGGTTGGGGTATGTGGAGACGGTGGCTTCTATACTGAGTGGCTGAAAAGTGGAGTCCTCTCTTTGCCCTGGAGAAAGTCCCTAACAATTTTTATGGCTTTAACACTTTCAAACCTGTGCAGGGTGTTCTTCAGGTTGACAGCAACACTCTGGGATGTTCCTCGCCCTTGGACTACTCCTACAGTCAAGGGCCCAAACAGCTACTGTAATTGCTCTTCCTTAAAATTAAGGGCTTGTTTCAGCAGTGGTAAAGCTGTGGAATTTGATAAGTTTGGTAAAACAGTGTGAGTGAGCATGTGATATGAATGATGTTACTGGTAAACTTCTCACCAAGGTACACCACAAATGTTTATTTGTAAACTTTAAGAAAATCTTTTACCGGTCAAAATGCCTCCAAAGTAGTGACATGGGGCTCCCAGCTAATGACTTCACTGGGAAAGCAGCAAAGCCGTGGAGGCTTTATTTGTCATAACTGTACAAATTGCAATCTGTAAAAACAAAAAGCATTAATAAATATTTAAGCCTTTTTGTTCTGTTCTAGCTTCATTCTATAAAAGCAAATACACGTCATATTTAAAAAACTCCGTAATTCTAGCTCTCTGATCTGAAATTAAAGAATAGTATTTAAACCCCCTTAAGAATGTGTTTGTAGTAATTTCTAAAAGACTCTGTTACCAACTGCATTTAAAATTATGAACTTTTCCAGATGATTAAGATGTTTTCAGAAATAAATACTTAAGTCAGATGGTAAACTAATTGCAGTGTTTGCCCAGTCGTATTTGTTGATAAAATTGGATTGGGAAGGGAATGATGCCAAAACTGGACAGTCATTACAAATAAGTTTGCAGTTTTTTCTTCATGACGTCTGCTTCATCCTGAAGTAGGTCCCTTGGTGCTGGTGAGCTGTGCCTCCTTCCTGTGTGCTATTAATGGTCTGTTTATCCCCAAAAGGTCCAGTCATGCTTGGAAAACCCATCTGTTTTAATATCACAAAGACATGCTGTATATAAACGCAGAAGTGCAGCATAGGAGCTGACACAGGCTGCTCTCCCATGAGCATCTCACATTGTCCACCAGAGACCCCTTGCTCATCCTTCTGTCTCAGCAGCGACTGGTCAGTACCCAAGAGGATCTGCTGAGGTACGGTTATACCTGGCTTTACCAGCACTGGGACATGGAGTTATGTGGTCTTGACTCAGCAGGGAAAACAAGGGGCTCTGGGCTATACTGCTAAACCCAGAAAGTTCTCAGTGAGGCTTGTTTTTAATAAAAAAACTCAGAGATGTTTATGAATCAAAGCTCAGCTTAGTCCAAAACTTAATTTAATGGTTTTTTTTTTTCCTCTGTCTTAAACTTCACGGTGTCATGCTCTGTGGCCTGGAGGTATGATGACGCCTTCTATATTTCTTCATTCTTAAAGGTTCTCAAAGCCAGCTCTGGTCTCAGGAGAACAGCTAGGAGGATTTCAGTCTCTGTCCTCCCAGTTGGTTGACTTTGCATTCCTAGAACCCTTTGCCCAGCTCCAAGGAATATTTCTCTGATGCATGTTCCCAGAGGTAAAACTTGCCTCTCCCATACTTGTAAAGGACTTGCCTGAGTCGGGGGGAGGGATGCAGATATCCAGTCTCTACCTTGCAGCCCCACTGTTGGTGTCAGAGCTCTGTGTTGGCCCCTTCTCTGAGTTAAAACTTCTACAATACTCAAACCTGCAAAATCTCTGTATGGTTGCAGCTCACTGCTCTCAGGCCTTCAGAACTGAGGATGCCTTCTGTCTCCAGATCTAAGACACAGCCCTGAGACTTGCTTCCCTTCCCTTCAGGTACAAGGGCACTTGTACCTGGGTGTTCTGGCACAACTGACGTATGTGGCCAGCTGTTAATTTCTCTAAAAATCTGTATGGAATCAGTATGTCCCTCAAACACCATTACTCCTGACATGAAAACAAATGCCATTCTGCTGCTGTGGAAAGCCAAGATTTATCTTTTGAAGAGAGCTGTCTGCCAATAGCGTCTTAATACCCAGAAGAACTCACCACGATTGGAATGATGGAAATTTTCACTTTCAAATGCATGACTTTTTTTTTTTCTGCTGTTAAGCAAAAGCATTTCAAGTGAGCTTGTAAATTTTTGCCAGCCTGAGGCAATCAGCTCCTTTAAATGGTATTTCTTATTTTAAAACACCATAAAATAGAAATAAGTGCATAGGGAGATATACAGTCCACCCACTACTGATGGATGTCTTTATGGTATAGGCATACATTATACACAGTCCTATGCATCTGCCAACTACTCAGCTTAAAAGGCTCTCAGGCTTTCCTTTCTAAATCAAATTTTGTGCAGAGAATTATAAAAGCCCAGCTGAGATATGCAAATAAAAGGATTTTGCCAATTAACTTAGAGCAAAGCAGAGCATCAAAACCAGAAACAAAAAGATACACTTCTGGGTCTTGCTTTTAACACTTTGCAGCTTCTAGAACTGAATTAAGTCTTGGAAAAGATGGACCCCAAGGGTTTGCTCCCATCTTTGTAATTTCACAAGTCTTGCCAATCAATGTCCCTGTGCCAAGGTAACTTGTTTTCTACAGATTTAGGATGCTAAGTAAAGGATACGCCTACACAAGCAATGATGCAATCCTTACAGATATAGGCATGCGTGGCAGGCCAGATTGGCTGCACGTCTGTCCCTCCTGAGTAAGTTCACCACCTCACAGTCATCCTGGACTGCAGCCTTAGGGCTGCATGTGTGGAGGGTTCTGTAAGTGCTGTTTTAAACATCTCAAGTTACCTGCAGGCCCCTGGCTTGCTAAGAGCCATATGGTAAGGTTGGAAATAGCAATCAATGTCTGCTAAATCTGCAGTTAAACGGAGTTTCCTTTCACTTTCACTGGGATTAGCCGTGACCTTGGCAGTGCCTAAACTATACAAAGCAAAGCCACAGACTGACATAGGCATCTGCCTTCATCCTTCCCACCTCACAAGCTGAGAATAAGCATCTGCAACAAATAGCTCAGTGCAATTGGAAGGAGTTTGGTTAGCATCATGCAGGCACTATTCATAGTTTAAAATAAGCGTGGTGACCATGGGCCTCAGTGTAATGAATGACATGAACCTGTTAGCCAGTTAATTGACATCGCTGTTGCCTGTGGCTGGAGTCCTGGTGTCGACTTGCTAGGGAGGAGTAGGAGGTAGCAAAGAACAACAGGCTGAAAGTAGACCTGAGGGAAGAGCTGCAATACCTAAACCTAACCATTAATGATAGTAGGATTAATTATGGGAGCAAGGTCATTCTTGTAGTTTTGAAGCAATTCCAGTGGGGGACACTGCTGAATGCTAATGGCAAGTAACAGAAAAGAGCTGTGATTTAATGCTTATATTTATTGCCTTTAATAAAATGAAGCTGTTAGTAACGCTTAGAGCTCTAGATCTAAGCTCAGCCCTCCCTATAGTTTTTATGCTTTGTATTATTTGCATTCCAGTAACGCTGCAGTCCTAAATGAAGCTTGGGACACTGTTGTGTAAGATGTTGTATGTACTTGCTAGTTTTACAGAGACACAGCAGTGACGTGGGCAGTTTAGCACACTGGTAGAGGACAGGCTGGATATGGGTCTTATAAGCAAAGGACTGAGGCCAGAGAAGTGCTGGAGATAGCATGGGACACAGATGCACAGTTATTCCTGGTTTGGGGGAGGTGAAATAAGTTGTCCAAAGCCAGAAACCAGGACTGGGAGTCTTTCCTTCCTTCTCTCTTGTTTCAGCAGGTTGCTGAACATATTCTGGTTTCCCGTAAGTCCCCAGTTCTGTCGGAAGTTGGTTAATTTTGGGTTTATGCCACATCTGTAGAAATTAGGTCTGCTGTTTCAGGCTGCCAGATTGCCTATATGAGAAAGCCCAGTAGGCACTGAATAGGGTGTTAGGCAGACATGGAAAAATATAAATTTGGTTGGTTTCATGTTAGTCATGAGATTACATGTCATATCTCCCCCTGGAAACAGCGCAGAGAGCAGCCATGAAGAACATGAGAAGTGTAATTGTTTTGTGTTGTCCTGCATGTGGTGCAATTAATATGTCATCATCTGTAGTGTACTTGGCAAAACAGGGTGCAAGCCATCAGATGGGAAACTGGGGGAAGTGTTTTTCATTATTTTCAGTTTCTCCATCTTTTATTTCGTCTCCTTAGTAGAGGAAACTGAATCCAGCAAAACCCCCTCTAGTACAGCCTGGTGAGCAATTTACCAGTAAGCAGGGGAAAAAAGTGATTGAGCAATTTAAGCTGTGTGACAGAATTATCATTTGCAGGTTTTTTTATCACTTTGAAAATTCTGACTGTCTGCTGTGTCACACAGGTATTGCACTGGCAATTATATCAGTGCTACGGAGCAGAGACTTGGGTATGATCTTCTGTCTGCATGTGTTGTGTACATGCCAGCAATGCTGGAGACTTGTCTGGGTCTGCAGCAGATGGCATTGGGCACTGTAGTGCTTTTCGCTTTGCAGGCCATCCCAAACCTGGCTACAGGCTTCTGCTGAGTTCAACTATCTTTGGATCAGGCTCTAAATGTCAAAAAACCTTAATGCATAAATTCTGGTGGAGAGCTCAGGGAAAAGAAGCTAGACCCAGGCCAGCAGTGCTCCAGCTGTGGAGCTTAAATGCTCTGGTTTCACATATTAGATAAGAAGCAGGAGCATATTTCTTGGCTGGTTTTAGATTTCAGGAGTGTGCTCCTCCCCTACCTCTTTTAGCTGTGTTGCACAGCAGAGATGTATAATGAGGTAGTTATGGCAATGGTCTTCTAGGTCAGTATGTCACCCATGACACCCTCTACTGTATACACTTGAGGATGTTTTCTTCTGGATTACCAGTGGAAAACATGGATTCCTGGGGGGTGGGCAAAGGTCCTACTTTTTCGGTTTGTTTCCTTTGTACTATAGATGTTTAAAAAGCACTGACTCAGCGTGGTTGTGTGCTGCATTTTTGTACTCATCAACAAACAAAGAAATGGACACTTCATCGTTTACAAGATTAATTTTTTTTATTTTGTAAATCTGATGGTATGTAGAGTTGCATTTTTAATCTATATTTATCTATAGATCACTGAAACTGGTTTATTTGCCATCACTGCATATTATGTAGTCCATTTTCAATAGCAGTCAACTTATCTCCAATCTTTCTCTCCTATTCCTGCCCCGAAGTCCTGAAATAATTTATTTCATATATTACCAGACATACATCTGACCTTTTCTTTTAACCAGCAAGTCCTCATAGTTGAGGAAATGGTAGCTTGGCCAGTGAACACTCTTGATAACGTGATGGTGGTGCATTGCAACAGTAGTTTCGAAGAGTCTAAGTGCCTGACCATAAATAAGTGCCTTTCCAAGTGAGACCTAGTCAGAGGAGATTTTCTCCTTCCTTCTATTGCCAAGGCAGATGGTGTGTGCAAGTGCTGTACTGCAACAGTAATCTTTTCCTACTTCAATCATTGCTTATCATAAATCTACTTTATTTAAAATTAGTAATTTGCAATAAACTTGATAATCTCAAGAGGTACTTGCTTATTTTATGTAGAGCCCATTGCCTCAACCTCTGAGCATTTCCCACAGGTGGAGGAATTTATCTGCACAGTATTCTAGAGAGGCTGGAAACCTCCCTGTTCTGTAGTGGAAACCCAGTTTCATAATTTCTGGAAAGCCAGGCTTTTTTGGATTGGATTGGTTTGGATTTTGTTTGGATATTCTCTCTGGCTATAACTTTTGTTTGTTTAGAGTTTTTTACATATGGATCTTAAGCTGGGCACTTCTGGTTTGGAATAAATCCGAGCATAAAATCATGCTGCCTTTGTAAGAGCAACCTGAATCTCTTACACAGCAGAATATTTATTGAAAGAGAGGATGTGACAGACCTGTTAGCTCCATGGAAAACTATCTGAAGTAGCCTTTCAAAGGGAGAGCTAGAAGTGCCTGTGTAATGGGTAGCTAAAAGAATGAATAACAGTCTGGAAGCCATTTATTAAGAAGGATCCCTCTACTGATAGGGGCAAGCCTGCCTGTCCCCAATGGCTTTTTCTATTTGATCTTATCGCTAGCAGTTTGCCCTTGTACAAGAGAAGCTCAGTGAGCGACAGTCTTACCTTTTGTGTAGCACTTATCGAGAGAGTTTATTTCTACTGAGATAAGAATTATTCTGACAGTCTCATTACTGTAAAGTAAAAATTAAAGCAGTCCTGAAAGTGCAAGTCTTAGCCTGGAGTATCTATTAATTGATGCCCAGATGGAAAGACACCCTCCATGGACTACAACAGATTCCTTCATCAGGGATTAAACAACGTACCCGAAGTAATTACATGACTCAAAACTAGACACAGCCCTCTGAGAAGGAGACGATCTGCTCTGCTCAGGCACATTTTCACTTGCAAAGAAACTTAAAGGACAAAGGTAGCATAGATGAGTTTGATATCTACAGAAATACCTTTAAGAAAGATATGTTCCCAATTTAATTTTTAATGTACAGTGCATATAGCTACAAAATAGTTCGTGAAAGTGCAGTACATACATGAGAAACCCATTTTTAAGAGTCCTTACAACAAATAATTGATAGGTAAAAGTAATTTGGACCTTTCAACCCTTCAAGGTCAACTTTCCTCCTGTCTCTTTCCTCCTTTTGCTAAAACTCTCAATAACATAAATGACACTTTCCTTAAATATTACTAGTGATGAGCATGAGACAGACTGCTGAGTAACTAGTTTTCTTTGAAGAAGTGCTCTGCTGTATATAATGAGTACAGTCTCACACATACCTTGAATAGATTAACTTACTTCAACCTCAGTATATGTGGTAGAAAAGCAAAGAGTTTAGAAAGGTTACAGAGAAGATTATTGACTTGCATGCTTCAGAAAATGAAGCGTATTCTGCCTGGGTTAGTCCAGCAGCCCGTTCACAGGAAAGTTTGTGACTACTCACTGAAATATTTTATTTTCTACCTTTCCTATGCCAGGGCCTTTCCTTTTCCATCCTTAACATTGAGAAATCCTGAGAATGCAGATTGATCTGTCTTTCCAGTATCTCCTCTCTCCTTGTGACACACTACTTAAATCTGTATAGGGTCTGCATTTGACATATTGCGGTGTATTTAAGAGTTTAGCTGTGCTCTCTGGCTCTGACTAGTTCCCATCTTTGGGAACTGGTATTTCACCTAGAGGTATGTACCATCTCAACCAGCCTCTGTGCATGTAATGGACTCTGGCTGGTTGTGCACTTGGTCCTTTCGTTTCCTTTTCCTATTCCAAGTATGCTGCTGCCAAAAGTGACAAATATGACAAAATGGTGACATTTTCAATTTATTGGTAGCTATGCCCTCAGGCAGGACATATTATGTCTTTGGGGAAATTGGGACTCTAAGAATCCAGAACAAAGTGAAAGAGGAGTGAATTATAGATGAGATGCTATTTGACTTCTTCACGAATTCTAAATCCAGGGCTGCAGACTACAAAATTAGCAGTACGTGTCTCATGAGAGCTGCCCTCGCACCTCCTGGTTGATACTGGGATCTCATCCTATGTTCACAGGGTTCTGTCAAGACAACTTTTTCGGTATTGATTCTGCACGCTCATCCTGTGAACACTTTCAGTAGTATCTTTTTCCATCCAACAAACAGTTTTCAGATTTCATCATTGCAGTGTATTTGTGCCACTCCCCAGAAAGGCAAAGCTCACAGTCCGAGAACTGTATGATAGATTAACAGACACCAGAAGCACAAGAGCCGCAGACCAAAAGGAGCAGTGCTAGCTGGGGTTTTAGGAGCCAGGTCAGCAATGGATACCTTACAGGCTGGGGTGAGATGAAGCTCCAAGAAGTCTTGTGGTGCTTACCAAGACTATGTAAAGCCCTCTTGGTCTTTCCTGTGTATTTGTCCCTGAATCTGTCCCCGTGAAATTGCAAATGCAAAAAACAAAACAGGCTATTAAAACTCACTGTATGTGCATTAAAACCAAATCACACCATCCCAGCTCAGGAAGGTAATTGACAAACTCAGAGGGCATGAAATAGCTGCAAAGCTGAGAGCAAAGTAAGAAGTGATGAAAATATCAGCCTCCAACCTATGTGCTAGTGATGCGTTCTGAGCCATAAATACCAATTACTGAGCCACCAGTTCTAAGTCAGCCTTACAGTTCAGGGCTGAAACACCCTCTTTCCTCTCCTCTAGTGACTGGGGAGAAAAAAAATCAAGTTAGAATAAAAGATCTCTTGGACCTCCAAGAACCTGAATTTTTGCTTGTCTTCTGCACTAGTGAATTATATGAGTAACCTTGGTAGAAATTACCTTTGCCACAAACCTCCTAATTATGCTCATAAACCAGCTTTTTCCAATCTTTGTCTGTCTGTCCTGTAATTGGTTGTGCTGTTATACTGAAGGTGCACTGCAAGGTCTGTGCTCTGGAAGGTCTTCTCTCTGCAAGAGTCATCTCTCGTGTCATGTCTGAGCGGAGTCAGGGGTGGAAGGATGAAAACTGAGACTGACTTTCTTCCGTGTTACAATGTTAAAAGGGTGCAATGGTGGATATCTCTTCTTGCGTTTCTTGACCTCTGCTTCTCCCAGAACAACAGCATAATATCGGTCATTGCTGAAGCAAGCATCTTCCCCTCTCACAATGACACAAGCGGCGCACATACCTCAAATTCCCTGTAAAGGTAGTAAAAGGGGGGTCATTCCTACCCCCTTAGGCAGTGAATCCAGAGCCTCACCTACTACAGTATTTTCAGTACAAAGCTGGTACTTGTTAGTCTTGCATAAAGCTGTTTGGAGATGAGGATGATGTGATCATGACCACAGGGCACACAATGAAAATATTGGCCTAAAGGAAAAAGTAAAAAATCTGTAGCTTCTCCTCTCTTTCCTGCAATAAATAACTGCTTGGTTGGGCAGTTTGAGTTTTGATCAAATATTTGATTAAGTTTTGTAACTGCTGGTAAAAGTTGTTTGTAGAATATGCAACAAGTAAAGATAGGGTTAATTCAACTTGCTGCAGTGTTAAGCTAAGCAGCAGCAGTATGCACTGTACACTATCCATGTGTTTGGATTTGAATCTCGTCAGCAAATAAGGTTTATTGCCAGGCTAATAAACTGTGTCCCTCAGCTGCTGATTGAAAAGCCTTCATCACCTCACTTCTTTTCCAGTCCCCTATGTTTCTGTTTACCTTCATCCCAAGACGGTGTCTGCATTTTTGTAGCTTCCCTCATTGCTTGTTTAACTCCTGTTGCCCTTCTCCAAAGGCCATTGCTAACCTGTGAGCTTGCTCACCCTCCCATTTTGTTTTGCCTGATTTGACACTGATGCATTGCCAAGGTTTGTGTTGTCATGTTTAACTCCTTCAGCAAAGAGAAGGCCTCGGGACACCCATGGCTCTCCATCAGGTCTTGTCTCTTCTATGCCACCTTGTTAGTCCAGAAGGAATATTAATCCTGAGTGTGCTTCCCTGGTTTCCTGTTTTATGCAGGTATGGCTTAATATCTCATGCTGCTGAACTGAATGCAGGTGGGATTTTGCACAACCTGTGTGGTGTGGCTCTGCCTCCCAGATCCAAATGTCAATGAGCAATCGCTCTTAATGCTATCTCTTTTCAAGAGTGCTAAACTGCTGTGTGACTACTTGAATGCTCTTGCTGTAATTTCTTTTCTAAGTCATTTCTAGCAATGTCAAGCCGGGTTTAGAGCATCACAAGCTTTCCAGCATGGTCTGCTGAGCTCATGGCTTCCAGACTAAGTCATAACACCATGTCATATTTCAAGCAGAGGCTTGGTGACTGTCCTGAAGAGATAGATGCAGAGCTATTCTCTGCCTTCAGGCTCATGAGAGAGGTTGAAAATATTTGCATCCCAGTGAGCTGAAGTTTTAGTGGGTGAGGAGATCATTGCCTGTTTTATTCACTGGTGAAAAGGAGGAAGATTGGTTTTCTTTACAGAAATCACTGGTGAAAGTCCAGAGGAGTGGTGTTATTTCCTTTTTACTTAGTGAACAAATACAGCCCATCCACAGAAACTTTCTATCAGGAATTGATGTTTTTTTGAATTTAATGTTAACTCCCAAGAATCTCAAACCTAGATGGTGGAACAAATTGCAGAATCACAGAATCATCTGGTTGGAAGAGACCTTTAAGATCATTGAGTCCAACCATTCACCCTGCACTGCCAGGGTCCCTAAACCATGTCCCTCAGCACCACATCTACACGTCTTTTAAAGACTTCCAGGGATGGGGACTCCACCAGGTCCCTGGACAACCTGTTGCAATGCTTAAAGACACTCTGTAAAGAAATTTTTCCTGATATCCAACTGAAATTTCCCCTGGCGCTACTTAAGGCCATTTCCTCTTGTCCTGTCACTTGTAACATGGAAGAAGAGATCGACCCCCACCACACTACAGCCTCCTTTCAGGAGAAGTCTTACCGGAAAAAAAATCTACATCATGGCGAAGTGTGCATACTCATGATCCAGCTCCTAGTTCTTGTATGCTGCTGGCTTTCTCGCTGGGAAAATCCTGTCTCAGTGGAAAGTTAAGTACAGGTAACTCTGGCAGTGACAATCCGGGGATGACTCATTGCTGAAAGTGGGTGACCTATCCTAAAAGGTATGTCAGACAACAGACTTTTGGGTCAAAGCTGGGCAGTGTTTTCAAAGAGAAGGACCTGTTTCAGCTGTGCTGGAGGTATGGAACAGTGACAGCCACTAGCACAAGTATTACTAGTTCTAAGAGACTCCTGTGCCTTTCCCAAACTGAAGGTAAAATTGTGCATTAATGCAAAATGTTTCTGTGAACCTTATCATACCAATAGGACTTTTAATACGGATGATTAAGTAAAACATTTTATATGGTACAGTGTGCTTAAGCTGCTCTCAAGAGGGGACATGGTCCATTGTGTTTTATAAAACCAGGAAATGTTTTTTTATTGTTCTCTGTAATATGGAGCATTTAAACTGTCTCATTCTTCCCTATAATCTTTGCTCTGCTGACTTAATATTTGTAACAGATAGAAGTATGGATGAATGGAATTATCTTCCTAAAGATAATTCATAAAAACAGAGAAACAGGCATTAAAAAAACCCAAACTCTAATACAAAAGTGTATGTTTCCTTGCCAGCCTCCACCTATATCTCCTCACCGTGTTTGTGGGCTTGGAGGATGCAGATTTCATTTTCTGATCAAAGCTGTAATGGATGGAGATGACAAGGCTCATCAGTCCGGTGCTGCTGATAGCTTCCTTGTCAGCAGCACTTTTTCTTCAGAGCTAGCTCCTGACTTACTGCCAGGGGAGAGGAGGATCATCAGCTCTGCCAGCCTCAGCCTTGGTGAGAGTGGCTGTCACTCTTCTTTGCGGAAATGCCTTACTGGTTTGGTGCCTACATGAAGCTAAAACCTCAGAGCCAAGACAATCCTAAAACTTTGCCCCTTCCATAGCCATTCAAGCAATTCAGATATCGAATGGATGGATGGATGAGCAGGATGGATTTGTGTTTCAAGTCATTGATGAGAGACTTGAGTTAATTTCCTTTTTTCATCTTGTGTCTAGATACGCTATTTATTTGTAACCCAGTTTTGTCTCTACAGTATCTATGCCTCATTTCCCCATCTTGGCAGTCTCAGTAATTCTACTTACCTACTCCGCGGGGGTCTTAGGAGCGTTAACATGGATAATGCACTGCGTGATTCATCAATGATCGCAGATACGTATTTATGTGTCAAATACCATTAGTTCAGTCCTTTTTAAAAATAATGTTTCTCAGTCTATGAACACTGATGATGGAGTTCCATACAAAGAAAATTTCCCTCTACAGATTACCTGCCAGATGCCACAGCAATCCTTAATGTAAAGCTAATGACTTTTTCAAATTAATTTAAACAGCTTAACAATGAGATGTAACGAAGTTAAAGATGCCATCATGTTCAGAGGCTAAATGTATGTAGGATGTGTAATAGGAAGTACAAATGCATTGTTAATCTCAAATTGCACTTTTGGATCTAAACTGCAGCCCCAAACTTTATTCAAATAGCTAACAACAAAGACGTAGAGGTGTGCTTTCATCCTTAACCAAGATGTATGAAGTTTTTGCCTTGATCACCTGAATGCTTTCATCTTCAGATATTGCTGGGTCATAGTTATGGTTTGATTACTTATGTGACTTGAAAATAAAGTGGTGGTTTCTAGTTGTGGGTGTGAAAAGAATCATTACCTAGAGCTGCTCAATAATCAGTAGCTTTTCAAACTTTCTCAGGCATGTTTAGTGGCAGAAAACCATCCAGCATACTCTGACTCCAGCATACCTGGCTAGACAGCAGTGAAATCACTCTCTGGAAGATCATTTGGGAGGAGAGGAGAAGGGGGTATTTTACAGCATGCTGTCAGGATAGGTGACATTTTACTATGGCTACTCGACCTTCTTTGGTATGAGCAGTCAAGTGTTTCTGACAAATGAAAGATGCTGCAATTTGAATGTCGGTGGTAGGAATTTAGATCAGGTACCTTGTTCAGGTAAATGGATGTCACTCCTCCTTCCAGAAGCTGTTGTTTCTTCTCTTCTGTAACTTAAACTGGAAGTGGACTGGACACCACCCTGTGACTTAGAGTAAGAAAGCACATAGATTAACCATGAAAGAACTTCCTCTAGAAGCAATTCAGTATGTTTTAAAATTCACTTTTATTGTTCATTAGAAGCTGCTAATTGTTCCTTTCAGAAAATATCAGTGTAAAGAAATAAACCTAGAATATATGTAAAAGATGTAACTAGGAGGAATTGAAAATAAATGTATTCTTTATTGCCCAGACCCGATGTGAAACACAGGACAGGCTACTGCAGAGTGCCTAGTGTACAGCCTCATTTATGGCTAAAGCAACATCTTGACTTAATGGCTTTCCCAATACCTACAGCATCTTTCTTTCTTGCATCACTTAGGTTGGCAGTGAAACTCTGCACCTCAGTGTGAGCTGTCAGATAAAGCCAGATGTGCACCACTTAAATCGACACAGAAAGCAGGATGAGTTTGCTCTGAAGGCGTTTGTTGATTGCAAATACTTTTGTTAGGAAATGTGTTGCAGTAATTTTTTAATTAATATCATGTTCTTCTGGTTGTATTTTACTTAATTTTTCTTTTATTTTAATGCATTTTATTTTATTGGGTAACAAGTGAGAATGACCTCTAATATTATTTATTTTTTTTAATCTCTGTCAGGCTGGCTTTGTTTATTCTTCTGTTTTTCTTCTTAATTGCTTGAAATAATTTAAATTCAAATTCAATGCTATTATTCAGTTTCTGTTCATTGCATTATGAGCTTTTATGTGTGCAACCTACACTGAACTTATCTTGACTACGGTGAGAATAAAGGAGATTTTAAAGGCACTCAACAATTTCTTAGCAGCTGCTAAGACTGAGCACTGCTTTTCCTCTGCAATCTTCCTGTTTCAAAGTAATCCTGGCCCTGCAGATGTATTCACAGATGAAAGTTCCAGTCAGACTGGATGTTTTATCTCTCTGAAGTAATGTACCGGCTATCACTTTTCGTGT
>NW_010394624.1:28524-31855 GCF_000710305.1 Buceros rhinoceros silvestris
TAGGGTTTTTTTCAAACTGGCTAAGCTTTTCCTATCTTTTTTTTTTTTTCTAATGGAATTGGAAACACGGTTAAAGCAGCCCAGAATCATTTGATCATGGACAAATTCTGACATATAGCTGAATGCAAATCTCAAAAGAGACTGTTTCTTTGCTGCCAGTGATGAGGTGTTTGTGTTGGCAGAGGTCGATTGTTTAACAGCAGTGATTTTTTTGGCTGTTGACGTATGGAGTATGATATGTTGATGTATATGCTTTTTTATGTAAAGCACTGTGGTGTTTCAGGCATTGATCAACGAAAAATTGTATCCAGGAACAAATAATAGTAGAGCTTTTGATTTCCTATATTGGCCATTTATTCTTGGTTGGGACAGCCTGTGTGACAAAAGCAGGTTCCTCTTCCACAAAACAAGACTGACCGAGCCACGGAGACTTGCTGGCCACACGTTCTTTGTCCACAGCAAATGCAGGGTAATGTGATGCACGTGAGTTACAACCCAGCATGTTAATATCAGTGACAATTAGCTGATAACATTTTTTTTAAGCTGACATAACTTATTTGTTTGCCTGGATCCACATTAAAAAACAGCAATATTTGTGCTTGACCAACTTCTAGATGGAACGCACAGCTGATACTGTTGTAGGTCTGCTCTCGCTAATGGCAAATGGGGTCATCTTTTACGATCCCTGTAGGTTTTCACCGAGATGCGGAGGGTGAAATGGAGCATCCCAAGGTGCAAGTGTATTAGCTTGTCTCTGAGCCACGTACAACAGTGGTCAGCGTAGGCATGGTGCTAGAAGCACCATAGATGCTTTGGCACCCTGGATGAGGTTGCAGAAAACACTCCAGATCTCTGTTTGTGTTATCTGAGCTCTGCTTGTTAATGACTAGAGGGGTGTAAGGCTGTGGGAGAAGCACAACATTTGTGCCTGTAGTTTACTTTCTGGGAAATAACTTGCTGAAGTTTTCTGTGAAGACCTAGAGGTACACAGAAGGCAGTGAAAACTGAGGAAGAATGTGCCCTCTCATCCACTCATCTCCCAGGAAAGTCTAGGTCAAGCCACAAAATTTTAATCCTTCCAACTGGATTAATTTACGATGCAACCATTAAGATGTGAAGGTTTTAGAAGGGCTGGGCCTTAATGCGGATTTCAATTCCTAGGGCACATGAGTTTAGTTATTAACTAAGTCGGCAACCCTGATGCAACTATACAGCTATGTAAGAACTCATTACCCATGGACACAGGGGGAGCTGCTTCCATGGACAGGGGCCTATCCTGCACCCCCTGTGTTGAGAACAACAGAAATCAAGATATTCCAGAAGTACAAAGCACTGTGGTCTTTGTTTCAGAACTCAAGAAATTGCTGGAAACTGGGAGTTGAGCTCTTGGGAGCTTCAGCCATGAGAAAGAAAAGGCTGCTCCCTTCGTCTCCTAGCTGCACTGTTATTGCACTGCAAGGCCCTCCGAGCTCCCTGACGCACTAAAGCATCCTTTCTGCTCTGTCAAGGTGACAGCATCATTACTCCTAACAAATTCACTTCCCATAAGATATTCAAAGGATATCCAGTTCGTTCAAATGCTCCAGATTTAAATGTATCTTAATTTATGACTGTGTTCTAATCACCAGAAGATGATGAATATAATTAAAGATAATGAATGGTCCCATTAGTCTTCTGCTTGCTGTGATAATTCCTTCAGACAGACACTTCCTTTGTCTCTGTGTGGTGTGGAAAGATGCCTTAGCAAGGGAAACTTCTGTTGCAGCTGCTCCTTACCCTGGAGCTTAAGAATTGTATTTAATAGCAAGAGTGGGAGCAAAGAAGAGTGGAGGAGCAGACCTCTATGCTGAATAGTAGGCAAGTAATTGCTAAAGATAAAGGTAGAAAGAACTGCTCCTACCTACTAAATTCTGCCCGTTCCATGTGGAAATCTTGGAGCTCTCCCTCCATATGCTGGTATTTGCACCTCACGCTTTCTGAGCTCCACATTTTTATCTTTGATTTTACATATCTCACAGAAAACATTGCTAGCAGCTTTATAATATCCACTATCCCTTCTTTACCTTCCAGCCATTCCAGACTGGCTCAAGACTATGCAATCCATTTATTTGGCATATGGATTTTCCATCTCTCATCTAGCTACTGAATAAACCTGACAGTGTGAAGCTTATATACTTCAGCAGCATTGTAGTCTTCCTCTGACAGGGCTACAGGCAGTTGGACCAGGACTGCTGGGACTATTCCTGGTAGGTGGCATTAAACAGGCAAAATGTAAACCCTGACCTACCTACTTATGGCCACACGACACAGTCAAAATGGAAACCACAGTGTTTTGTTCGGTGGCGAGTGGCAGGCATAAAGTTGGAGTTTCTTGTTGGGGAATTTGTTGAGCACTGCATTGGAAGTTGTCTCCCAGTGTAGTCTGCAAGTTTCATAATTTTCCTGCTTGTCATGACCCACATCATTAATTAAAACCCGGAATAGGACTGCTCTGGGAGGACTTGTTTGAAGGCGGAGGACAGCAGCAGAACCTCAGTAATCCGCACAGACCTTGCAGCTGCCTGGCAGCAGTTTTCCTAGCTCACCAGGGCGTCATTAATGAGCTGTAACTTTTACCTTGGAATACTTTCACGAGATCATGGTGAACCTGTAGGGGAGGATTTCCACCCTCTGTGCCTTCCTCACAGTATTTCCACTCAGGCTTGTCTGTTCTTCTGGACACTGACACTGCAAACGCTGCCACTAAAGGCTTTCCAAAATTTTCTGAATTACTCAGGAGTTCAGGCTTGTCTGGCCGGCATGGTACTGACGAGGGGCAGACTGTGCACTGCACACTTGTGTCTGCCTGGGCTGCCGTTCCTCGCTCCCAACACACTGTTGAACTCATTTACTGGGCTGCAGATCTCTGCTGAAACACAGTCATGAGAAAGAGAAAATGTAGCCCTCAGAGTCTGTCTGAGACCAGAACATTTCTGCATCAAATAGGAACCACTCCAGGCCAGAGAGCAGGAGATGCTGCTAATCTCTCTCTCTCGACTCTATCCCTTCTGGGCTGCACTCAGCAGATGTTTATGACTTAAACCTGTCAGCTGTGGTGATCTGATGCTTCAAATCTCTTTCAAGGCCCAGCAGGAAAATTTAATATCTGGGGATGAGGGGATGTTAAGCTTGTTCTCCTAGCTCAGAGATGTCAGATGCGCCGTGAAACCAAGAACTTCAGCAATATGACTCCCAGCTTTTGATCTGGCAATTTCTTGTTATTAATGTACATGTAGAGAGGTGTGCTTAATATTATAAAAAAATATGCAGGAGATATCTGTTCCTATGGTCC
>NW_010394624.1:31995-33191 GCF_000710305.1 Buceros rhinoceros silvestris
CTGCTGAATCATACATTGTTGTCCTGTTAACATCAAAGGAGCTGAGCTGGGCCTGCAGCAGTGGATATCAACTTGAGTTAACAATCTGGCTTAAATTCTCCGAACAAAAGCTGGAATTTGATCACAGAATCAGAATCATAGAATCAGAATTTTGATTGCAAGAGAACTTTAAGATCAAGTCCAACCGTTAACCCAGCACCACTAGGTAACCACTAAACCATGCACCTCAGCACCACAACTATATGTGTTTAAATATCTGCAGGGATGGTGACTCCACCACCTCCCTGGGCAGCCTGTTCCACTGCTTTACGACCTTCCTTGTAGAGTTTTTTGTCCTAATATCCAACCTAAACCTGCCCTGTCACAACACAAGGCCATTTCCTCTTGTCCTGTCACTTGTTACTTGGGAGAACAGACTGACCCCCACCTTGCTACAACCTCCTTTCAGGTAGCTGTAGAGAGTGAGGAGGTCTCCCCTGAGCCTCTTTTTCTCCAGGCTGAACAAGTCCAGTTCCCTTAGCCACTCCTCGTAAGACTTGTGCTCTAAACCTTTCACCAGCTTTGTTGCCCTTCTCTGGACACGCTCCAGCACCTCAATGTCCTTCTTGTAGTGAGGGGCCCAAACGATGTTTGCACATACCGAGGTTTTGTCCCCTTCATTCTTCAAAGGGGAATTTTGAATGTGAATTTTTTCAAATATCATATCCATCACAGGCCGTGATATTTTGGTTCACTGCGGATCTAAGTCTACAGGCTAGTGGGAATGCTACATCCACCCACCTCACTGAGGACAGCTACAGACGAGTGACCTTGGGGGAAAGATGGAAATGAATGGTAGGGAGGAGTGAGTGAGGCGGAAACAGAAAAGAGCAGCTTTGAAGTGGTCTGGGATGCCACCTCTTTGGCCACAGAAGGTGTCCTGAGCTTGTCTTTTACAGGTTTTGTTTTACATGTGCTAATATTTTTGCAATGTAGGAATCTCAACTAACAGCTGAGTTTTCAAAGGAGCAAAACTCTATGTGAAATTAGCTCTTGCTAACTACTATTTCGCTACAAAATAAAGGGAGGTTTTTTTCAAGTGACAAAACATTTAATTTATATTTTTTAATAGGAAAAAGAACATTTATTCTGTAATTTTTATTTTATTTACTTTTTATCTTTAAAATTACCTGAATTTTTAAAAATTAGGAGGAAAA
>NW_010394624.1:33245-40755 GCF_000710305.1 Buceros rhinoceros silvestris
AAAGGATTTTAATAACTTCAAAATGCAACTTAAAGCAAACCAGAAATAAAAAAAAAATAGCGAAAAGCGGGGGGGTGGGGGGGTGGGCGGGGAGGAGGTGAGTTAGTGCTGGGCTTGCTCGTGAGCTCTGCTGCTGACAGAACCAGTGTCACTTGCCACAGCTGGTAATGGACTGCGGGAAGCTCAGCAGGGCTCGTGAACAAATTTCTCTAAAATGCAAGAATGAGTGCTTTCTCCAGGAATAACTGCCCAGGGAATTGTGAGGACCATTTGCTTTTTGTGCATAGCTGAAGTTGCTCCCAGAGCGTTTTCCTTCTGGCAGAGGTGCCAGAAGCAGGGTCCTCACTTGCCTGTTTTCCAGGCTTGCCTGTTCAGCCATCCTGACAGTTGATTAATGCCTCAGCTGTGGAGTGACAATTTTGTTTCACACCTTCATCCATCATCCTTGCACCATTTCCTAGGGGCCTCAGGACCCTGGCAAATCGTCACATAACCTAGCGGGGACTTGCTGTTCCTCCAGTTGTCTGTCTGAACAAATGTCCTGTTTCTTCAGAAGTTGAAAGAGGGAGAAAAAGAAAGGGACGGAAAACGGCTCAGATGACTTCCATAGGAAAAGGGGGTTGCTGTGACTCGGGAAGTGGCTAATTCACCTTTTAAAGCTTTTATCCCACTCATGTCCGCAGGAAAGTCGTTTGAAATGCAAAGTACAGTTCCTGACTCCCCGTAGATGGGGAGGTCTGAGGTAATGTTTTGCAGGGCAGCTGTGGCAGGACCAGGAGACAGATGTGAAAAACGAATCCTGGTGCAGAACCCAGCTCTCCCTTCAGAATGGTGGGGATAGCAAAGTTGGTCTTTTCATGCGTCAGTGATCTATTGTAAAATGGGGGTGAGGGAGGAGCAATCAGTCTCCACTGCAGGAGCTGGGAAATGAGACCCAGCCCCGGCAGGGGAGTCCCAGCAAGGCAGAGGAGTTTGAACTGCTCATGGTGTGAGGCTAACTGTGAGCTCTTCTGAGCCGTTCGGGCTCTGCCCCGTTTGCCTGCCTGTCTGTGCTGAAGGATAAACTGCTGTTAAGGTCTGGCATTTTTTTTTTTTTTCACTTTAAAAACAAAAGGGGCTCCCCTGACACCCTTCACAATGTCACGTTGCTATTTCACATGGAATTGCTGCGCTTGCCTCCCCAGAAAGTGAGATGAAATCAAGTTGATAGGCATTTATCTTTTTGCCTTTTGGGCAGGGATGTGCGGCTGCTTGTTCTGCTGCTTTTGTTCTGAACCAGCAAGGGCCACTTGAAGGAGGGAATGGGAACACAACAAGAGGCCCTTGTCTGCTGCCTGCTGTGTACAAGAGAGCTTCCCGCCTGGGTGACAATTTCCCAGGGGCTGAGCGGACAAAAGTGACTTGTTTTCCACGTAAGTGCCTCACACAAACCTATTCTCCCTCTGTCACAGGATCAACCCAAGCTCAGTACAGGTTTGTGCTACGTAGAAGCATAGAGCTTGGGACCCATCAGACTCCTACCACCCTGCACTGGTGAGGACCTGCTCCTGCAGGTCTGCTCCCTCTTGAGTGAAGCAGCACACGAGCTCAGCTACCATGTAGCTTGCTCGCAACTTCATGCGCAGTCCCAGAGCCATAGATCTCTGTGTTGGGAAAACAAGAATCACTTTCTAGTATCTGAAAAAGATGCATTAAGTTCTCTCTGATTTATGGCTATGTCCACTGAAGTATCTCCCATACAGGGAACTGTCAGCTTGTCAGCTAAGAAGGAATCAGTATATGTGCACATATGGGTGAGGCCACAGTCCTCCTGACAGGTTCATCTTTAAACTGGTCAGAACCACTGAGACTAGAGCTGGTACCAACCATCCAGACAGACTGAGCAATCCTAAATTGAAACTGCTGCATTTGGGTGTTATGGTGATGAGTCACGATTTACATATAATATCCAGGACTCAGTTACCAAGTTTAGTTTGGGACAGATTCAAGGGAAAAAGAATATTTTATGTGCAGGTCTGGTTTAGATGCATTTTAAAACTATGTATAGAATTATTAAATTGATCTTGGAAAGTGGAAGGTGTTCTGGCACCCCTCTCCTGCTTGGAGATTGTTTGTGACCATGGTCCTGGAACAGGTCTGCTGTGAGACATGAATTAGGTAGATCAAGTACTTATCATCTTTCTTAGAGTGTCGTGTAGTGGCCTGGACTAGGGACATGCATAAGAGCCAGCCTCATGTGAGGTACTAGCCATGTATGCAGAGTCTGGCCTTGGTGGTGTGTGGCTGTCTGGGAGGATTTTCTGATCTGGAATTTGCTCAGCAGTATTGCTGGTAGAATAGGAGAAATAATCTCTTTGATGTTTAAAACTCTCAGAGCTGTTCAGTGATTCAGCTAAAGGTGCAGAAAGCACTCTGCTGGCGGGGTTGGTTGGAAAGGGACAGTTCGGTTTGGGGTGTGGTGGACTGTACCTGCACGCATTAGCATCTGGTTAAAGCATTGACTCTAGCTGCCATTAGGAAGCTGCCATTTAGCACCCCCTGTAGCAGGGTGTACGTATTTTGTTTAATTCTGTGCTGTAAAACCCTGAAGTAAGCCAGTGCAGACCCATGGCACCTCCAGGGCCTGCTGGTGCTCTGCCTCCCACACAAAGACTCAACTCCCTTATTGGCCAAGGAAGGTTGTAGGAAAGGAAAGGAACCCATCTACTCCACCTCTGAGTTCTGCCTGAGTCTTTTTTGGCTGGGGAGACTTTCCATCTGGAGGGAGGCATACTGTGAATAAATAAGAAAAAAATCAAGCATCTCTTTCAAGATGGTCTGGACAAGAGGTCAGATTTCTTTGCAAAGCTTACACCTTCCTCTGGCACCTGTCTGGGAACTCCCTGAGGAAGAAAAGCCCTAGAAGTGCCTGTGTAGAGCAAATGGGAAGAGATAACTCTGAGTGACCCCATTTGAGAATATGCTTAGAGCATCTTTTCCTGCCTTCAGCCAGCTCTCCTGCATGGTCTGTCTGCTCCATCTCTGGGTCTTGCAGATCTCACAGTACCAGTCTGAGCCAAATCTCTTGCAGAACATGGATTGCTTCTTGTGTCACAAAGTGCTACTTCTGGCTGTCAGATCCAACCTAAGTGTTTCTCTAAGCTGAGGAACTGCCTCTCTGATTGCCCCTGCAGGAATGGATGTAGCTGTTTCTTTCTCATCAGCCTACAGTTGCCTGCAGAGGAGAGCTTTGGGGGTGGCAATCCCAGAACCACCTCCACACCTGCCTTTCCTCGCTCCTGAATCATCATTCAGTTTCATGCAGGCTGCACATCCAAAAGCAGCCCTTGAGTAGGAAAGTTTCCCTACCAGGTCATTAGCTAGAGGAAATCCCATCTTGCCAACGGGCAGGTTTGCTTCAAGGCACATCCAGCATGTTCCTCACATTTTATTAGTGAAAGTGTCAACAAAGTTGCAGGTAACAGCTGGAGAAGGCAAAAGCAATTTGATTCTTTCATAAAAAACTTTCGTCCTTTTCTCAGCCTATGTCCTACATACTCTTTTTGCTTTAATAACAAAGGCGACGTTTTGAGGCCTCTGGAACTCCTCCAGTCTCTGTCTTCACTTTTATACTTCAGCTATTTTCTGAAATAAATTGAAGCCCTAAAGCCAGCTGCATGTCTGTGAGTGGGTGTCACCTGCATACCAGACAGAGCCGAGGTGTTTGTAGTTTGTGGGAACCAGTGTTGTCCACTGTAATTTAAAAGCAAATCTTGGAATGTAAATGTGCATGGTAGATTATGGGGATTTCTTGGCTTTATTTTAAAGGAATGCAGAAATATCCTCCTCTCTGATGCCTGATATTTTGTGTGTATATAGGCAATTTCTAGAGCTGTTGCACACACTCCATCTGTTTGCTCCTGGAATTAAATGGGGAAATAAATATCTGCTGGACAAATGGGAAGGGAAAGCAGCACTAAGTGCTCCAAGCAATCTCTTTTCCTCTGCAGGAAAGTTTGCTCGTGCCCCGTGGTCCTGTGATCAGGCCTAGAACTGACAGCCATTGTTGCTGCGTATATTTAAATCAACTATGGTCACAGGTAGTAAAAGCTAATGAGCAGGTTCTATTTGTATTAAAGTAAATAAATAATTCAGTAATTTTCAAAAATCTTTGCCAATGAGTCACTTTGCATTTGTTCGTCCAGGGATGATACTGCAAATCTAAACAAAACAAGTCAAAACATATGTGTGAGCATGCTGAGAGGGACTCACATGGGAGCAGATACCATCTGGAATCACAGGTGCTGTCATGGCCAGAAATGGCCAGAAAGATGCTGTCAGATGGAGAGGAGCACAAGTGAGCCATGGGAAGCTCTTTGGGCAGCAATGTAGAGACGGCTTCTTCCCTTTTCCATCTTGTGACCAACCCTCTACCCTTTGCTCTCTGTGCTGCACGTGTCTTGTTCCAGGGCTAGGGCGCAGACACGGTTCCCAGCCTGTGTGTACGTGACAAGCACGCTGGTGCAGATGACAGTGCTCTGTGTGTCAGTGGTACAAACCCAAACACTGGTCTGTCTTCTTGTACGGACAGCCTTTGTCAAAGCCTTTTTGTCAAAAGCCTTTAACCTCGCCCATTGATGCCTCTGATGGCAGCAGAGGCAGGCAGCTGCTGGGCAGAGCTCTGTGGGTGGATCTGCAGTTCAGAGCATCTCAGCCTGTTTGTGGGCTGGGCAGAAAGCATATGGTAAGCTCATGATGGGAGCCTGCCCATTATCTGAAGGTGCTTTCATGTCTAGCCACCACATGACACAAAAGACAGTTGTGTGGCTTCAGTGGTTTGCTGCAAACAGAGTCCTTTAATAACGGCATTTCTTCTGCATAAAATGCAAGAGCGCTGTGAGTCCAGGTTGTGTTTGTGGTCTTTGTAACTGTTCCAGAGGGTCCTAATGTCAGACTCTTCTGGTTTAGTTTTGGGTCCAGCTATTTGGGTCTGTTGCCATGCCTGGCTAGATCTTGTCTGCCTGAGTTGCGACTTGTATTGTTCTGGCTTCCATGCACCTTGTTTGCCAGCACCACTACAGAAGGATAATGAAGTGGGAACATCATTATACAAGAGAGCCTTGGTGGAAAAATACTGTACTTAAGTTGAGAGCATTATCACCACTTAGGAAATGCTTGGAGGAGTGACAGGATATGCTGTTCAGTCAATAAAACAAAAGTTGTATTTCAAAAGCTCTTTTTCCCCCCAAAGATATTATGCATATACTGCTAGTCCAACAGGAATGTGCAGTGGAAGAAGAGCTGAAGAGAATAGCTGCCACCGAGGGAGCTGGGGGCAGGCGGCAGGAGTACAGAGTTCAGTGCGATGCATTCAAGGAGAAAGGCATCAGTGTAATTTGCCAAAGACATCCTGGAGATAGTTAATAAGCGTATGGAAAACTGCCCTTGCTGCCGAAATAAACCAGCACAGAGAAGATGAGGGGCACCAAAATTCTCGTTTGGCAGGGAGATGTTTAAGGGTGCTTTGGCATGGCTCTTCTTTGCCAGGAACATCCCACCCTCTTGCTGGATTTGGATTTTGCTGGCTCACTGGAGCAGGAAGCTGTCTCCTTTGTGTACCTGGCTCTTCTTTGCCAGGAACATCCCACCCTCTTGCTGGATTTGGATTTTGCTGGCTCACTGGAGCAGGAAGCTGTCTCCTTTGTGTACCCCCTGCTCTCCAGGGAGAAGAGAAAGGATAACACTGGTAGGGCAGTCCCAAAGGAAGGTCCTGAGGCAGAGCAAAGCCTAAGGGAAAGCTCTGAGATGATCTTTGTCCGTAAATTCAAGCTGGAGGACAGAGCAGTTTGAACTTTGCAACTGCACCACCACAGCGCAGTGCAGCATGGAAAGCATTTTTTTCAGAACGCTTTATGACATGCAGTGTTTTTTAAAACAGAATTTGGAAAAAAACAGTGTGGCTTAGTCCACTACAGGCCTGTGAGATAGACAGTTTCAGCTGAGACTCTACAACTACTGATAGGGAGCTTCCTCGGCTTTATCTGGATTTGGATGCACCACACGATTAGCTTCATAATCCCTGCCAGGCTCAGTGGAGTAAGTTGTACGGAGTGATATCTTGCTATACCCAGATTTCCACTGACATTATTTTACCTTTAGGTCACTCAGGTTAAGAAATGCTTGTAAGTGGACTTTACCTTGTTTCTCACACAAGACATTAAGGGCTGTTAAGCATGGAATGATGCTAAACAGAAATAGCTGATTGCATCACTTTCCCATTGCCAGGTTACAGATGATTTCAAGCACTTGTGACAAAAAAAAAAGAGGGAGGACCATGGGGAGGAACTGAGCCACCAGGACTGCTGTGCCTGACATGGTTCTGTGCCCCAGAGCTTCCAGGAACCTGTACGTGTCCAGCAGCACTTTGCTTTTCGTAAGTTTTCATGCATTATTTATATAGTGCTGAGGCCTTTGGAAATATTGGTTCTGAGCCACAGATGAATAAAATGAAATGAGAGTTTGGAGGGTTGGTGTGTTATTCTGGATTTGTAAATGAGGCAGCACTTTGCTAAATGTGTGGGAACTGGGGCTTTTCTAACAACTACCTCGGCTTTGCTATTCCCGTAAAAAACCTTGCCATAACGTTAATTTGTCAGAAGATCTGCAGAGCCAAAACCAACAGGGGACTCTACCCCAGCCAACACGATTTAAAATAATTAATCATCGTGTGAGAATCTTCTAATGGTAAACCTGTGTTAAGTTGAGTCTAAGGGACTCACTCTGGGCCACTCAAAACTGATTTGTGACAAGCTGTTCAGCCCAAGTGACAGTTTGGGTCACCTCCCTTGGCCTCCACTTTTTTTTTTTTTTTTTTCTATCCTTATAGGTGAGATTTTCAGCTTAGCACTAGCAGTGTGTGTGTGCATTCAGATGACTAATAAGCACCACAGAAGTTGTCTTCTATGGGCTAATTTGGATGCCTGGGAAAAAACTGCACTGGATTAAACCAAGTATCCCTAGGGATGCCGAGTTTGGAAGGAAGCACTGATAAGCAATGATGGCACAGGCCAACAGGCTCATCTGCCATGAGAGTGCTGGTGTCCAGAGCTACTCCAAATAAAAAGATCTGACAGAGCCAAGATTGCAAAACTGCTGCAAAGGAGGCCAAGGTGGTGGAAATATGAGTTTAAGGAAAGCTTAAAAAAAATATTGTTCCCATTAATGTGATAGTTGTATGCAAAGGAAAAAGGTGTTTCTCCCCTGCAGGCTTGCTGCTGGATTTGGCTTTCCAGCCCCTCCTCTTCTCCAGACGTTTTGATCATTAATGGTGTAAGTAATTTAAAAAACTAAAAATTAAGCTAAAATCTTGAAGCCCACTCTGTTCTCATTCTGATTTGAAAGCCTAGGCAGCTCCAAATTGTTGAATTAGACAGGAAAATTTGGAAGTGTTTTGTGTTGTTCGAAGAAACACTTTCATAGGTGCAATTTAAAATATTGCCATCCTGTTTCACACACACACACACACCTCCCC
>NW_010394624.1:40854-53195 GCF_000710305.1 Buceros rhinoceros silvestris
TGCTGTGCAATAAATGAGAGCGATGTTACAGATCTTTGAAATAATCTGAGCCTTTTGCCAAGTGAAAGATAGTTGAATAGTCTATTAAAGACAATTTAAAGTCCATATTGGATTTTTCCTTTTCCAGAAGATGTCTATTCCATCTCTGTTTGTTATATCTGAAGCAAAGAGAACACAAGAAAGACCCATGAAAGTAACACTAAACCATGAGCGCGGTCCGGTCTGACTTGCCAACCGTGTTCATGTCAGCCTTCTCTCAGGGGAGTCAGGAGCTCAAAACCTATGGAGTGTGCAGAAACCAAGACCATCCCCTTCCTCTTTCCCCAAGGAATCACTTCTCATACCACTTCTGCATCCCTGCAGCTTTCTGAATTCAGGAGTTTCTCTTGCATTGATGGATATGCAGATTTTTTTCTCCCTTGAACCCCTCTCCTCTAAACATTTAAGTATGTTTGCATCTTGAAGTTACTGTTGTTTTCAAATTTAATCACAAAGAGGAGGAGAATGGGGGAAGAAAGTGAAAAACGTGTTAAATGAAGAAGAAAATCAATTTTGCGTTTGCCACATCTCAGCAAACATCTACCCATCCCTGCCCCTCCCCTGCCTGTTAGTGCCAGCCACTGTGGCTTAATCCTTTCTGCAGCTTTTCAAGCTGGTTGCATCAAGAACGTGTTGCTTTTCAATACTCCTGACCTTTGAGTGTGGACTGGTGTCCTTGAGGTATAAGGCAATTTAAAAACTCTCTTCTCTGCGCTTCACGGAAACCCAGAGCGATTTGTATCAGCTCAGGCACCAGCACTTGATGAGTAACATCTATTCTCATCATGGCTGACACTACCAATTCTACCTGCTGCTGTGCTGCTAAACAAACTGGAGGGATTTTGTTGAAGCAAGGCAGTGCGCAGCAACCCGCGCTCTCTTCCCCACCATGCTCTGTCTGGGGAGGGGTGCTCCAGCAAAGAGAGCTGGAAAAGGGCACCATTTGATGCTGCTCGGAGTGCTCTCAACTCCCAGAGAAGAGGATGTGATTGGTCTCTCCTGCACAAGGAGAACTGTGGGCTGAGCATGAGCAAGGGACAGCTGGAGAAGCACGAGTGCCGCATCTGACAAAGGAGCTGGAGCTCTGGGACCCAGCACCCATGCAAGGTTTCTTCTCTGTGATTTTGCCCTTAGCTTTTTATCTTTATCCACTGAAATGGCTCCTTTTCCTTGCTTTCAAGGCTTCTCTCTGGAATTGCTTAAGATTAGAGGAGTTGTGTGCTTTAGTAAATTACAGATGCCTTTAAGTTTCACCTGAGTTGTCAAAGAGCTATTCTGCAGGGATAAGGGACTGGCTTCCTGTCATTCCAAACCAGGTACCTGGCCAGGTCTGTGTAATGCTGCCTGTGGGCTCTGGTTTTTCCATAAACCCCCACATCTGACATAGGGAGCAGTGTGTGCTTGCCAAAAGGAGGACTATACCAAGGTGGAAAGCAGTCCTGGTTTCCAAATATCAGGCATATTTGTTGGGTCTCAGTAGGCTGTGTGGCATGAGGTTCCCAAGGAACCTGCCAAACGGTGTAATGAAAGAGCCATAACCAACTGGAAGAATACCTAAACTTTTGTCAATGATGTCTGCTCGTGAGAAAATCTCTGCTATGGCAAAAAAATCAAAAAAGATACTCTTTTTAAAAACCTAAAATGTTCTTGAAGAAAATGAGGGACTTCTTATTCAAGTAAATTCTATGACTAGTGTTGACAAAAACTCTAGAAAATATGTGTCTCTATCACATTCTAGTAAGAACTTTGTTGTAACGTAAGAGTTGAAAATAAACAATAACTACAATAATACTCATTCCTTCTTCAAGCTTTGGCATGAATTAGACATTCACTCTAGATGGCTGGAGTAACAAGAAATAACAAGTAACAAGCTATGGATGACTTTGTTTCAAATATTAATTAGCTTGTTTAATTTGGCTTCTCTGCATTATCAATAGCTATTCATGTGTGTGTTACATGGCTTGAAATTTCCTTGCAAGCCTCAGTTTTCATCAAAAATCTCGAAAGACAGCAGCACAAAGGATATCTCTTTGTCTTTTATTCTTTTGCCAAACCTTGATTCCAAAGTACCAGGGTACTTAAGCAATTCCGGCTTGAGTTTCTGTTTGTAGCTTGGTTGTTTGGCTGATACACAGCTGTAAATGAGGCTATGAGAAATACTTCATCAAGACGGCTTGGTTCAAAGCCATCTTCTCTATAGAGGGTGATTGTTATGCTTGGGCCCAGTGCCCAGAAGAGACAATCTTACGTAAGTAAATAAATATTTTATCTGCTTTTTATCAGGGCAGAATGGACATTGGATGCAAAACTTCCATAAGACCTTAACTTTTTTAGACCACTAGTAAAACTTCGTGAGTTAGACATGTCCTGTGTCATTTGTGCTCATCATCATCATCATCATGGCTTGGCTTCGCGAACGAAGATCTGGGAAGGGCTTTTCCCATGCTCACTGCAAGTGATGAGTGCACCCTTCGGGCCTGCACAGTGGATTTTTTAGGTGAGGCGCAGCGTGCGTGGAACTGGCTCCACCCTTTACACCTGAGGTTCTTCTGCCAGGGCCTAGCAAGCTTGGACGGTGACAGCGAAGTCCTCATGTCATAGGTTTGTTTAGAGTATCCTTCTCTTAGATGGATGTCTTACAAGGCTAAACGAGCTCCGTCTGCCCGGGTTTGGAGTCAGAGTTGTCCTTCTCCTAGGATGGTTGCCCGAAGGCTAGTGAGCCCATCCTGCCCATGGACACACTTTGTCTGACCCTTCAGTTGAGACCTGTCTGGCCTGGGAGACCCCACCGGAGGCACATGCCACCACCAGCACAGCTCTCAACCTCACAAGGGCATGCAAGCTCCTTCCCCATGGCAAGGGGGTGCCCGTGAAAGAGTCGCTGCTCTACCTCCGGACATCACAGACCCGGGCACGGGGCGGCCGGGGCCTGTGTGTTAATGTCCTGCAAAATGGTAAGAAATTGGCTGTCTTTAAACTTCTAAAATCCAGAGGCACTTGTAAAAGTACTCACCAAGATCAAATTCTTCTGTTCCTCCTTCTCCTAAGACAAAGAGGAGGAAGATTTGAGGGCCTTGTCTTCAGTGGATTTACTGGATTTTCTCACCTTCAGTGTCTTGGTTTAGGACATTCCCTTGTCATGTCCTCATCATCGAGAGAAAGCATCACACTCGTGCAGTGTTTGGTGACCAGAAGGGCAGCATTTTATGCATAATATTTTGCACAGATGAAAATGTCAAGCAAGGTTTGATGTGGTGGCAAATGCAGGCCGTTGTGTCCTCAGGTGTCCTCGATCTGCAGCAGTACCTGTTCTGAATGTGCTTTGAGGCAGTGGCGAAGGGAGTGTGCTTGCTGCATGCTGGTACCTTTGCAGCCTTTAATACCATTGAGCACAATGTCCCATCAGGCTCCCGGTGTGCACTGGCTCACTCTGAACACCAGGAGGGTGGACAAGTTGCCTCCTCCATTGCCAGGGTCTTCGCAGCAGAGCTGTAGGTGTGTGATCTTCAGCCTCTCCAGCAGCCTCCGATCCCAGCTCAGACGGGTAGAGACACGGGTGAGGCAGAGATCACATCCTCTGAGATGCCTCTAACATGTTAATGACACGTGACTTCTCTAACATTTTATCTCAACCAAGGATATCATCATTATCAAAGAAATCCAAGGTCGGAGTAGGTGGTAAAAATGGTTGTTCCTATCATTGATATCAAAGAAAGGAACAACTGTGTTTACCATGTGGTCTGACCTACAAAACAAAGGAAGGAGAAATCTTATAATTATTTTTACCTTCCTTGAGCTTGTAACTTCTTTTTAATGGAACTTTTGTTTGAACTAGCTTGTGTTTTCTACAAAGCTATGCAGTTCCCACTCACAGCCTCCCCAGATGCTCTGTTCCCATGGTTATTTACCTGCACTCTTAAACCTCTGCATCTCGTTTCAGTCTGATTTTTTCTTTTTTCAGTGACAGCAAATGGATCTTTTATTTCTTTGACTTCTGATCATGCAGTGGGGCGTCTCACCCCAAATCCAACTTACCTGAGTATTCAGTAAAATTAAATAGCCCTTTGTCATGTTTCCCTTGCTAATATTTGCTGTCGGGTGACTATTTTATGGGATACACCTTAGTAAGTAGTCCTGATAAACAACTTCTCTGTAAAATGTTCTCAGGTGAGACATTGATCAGTGATGCTCTCACCTCAGAATAGAAGTAGCCACCTGTAGAAATATTTAGAAACACTGTAGAGGAAAGGGGCTGGGGGGGGCGGGGAGGGGTGTGGTGATGGTTTGCACCTAAAATATAGGCTTGTTTTGCAGTGAAAGTATGCTGCCAGTGCAGTTTATAATGTCATCAGTCCTCATTGTAGTTATTGTAGTTATTATCCCCCCAGGTTAGTACTGCCATTTCCCTCTGCCCTCAGATCAAGGAGTGTATATCTTGGTGCTTTTCAGCCAAATAAACCTACATGCCTCTGTGATTTAAAGAGAACTTCTTGATCTATTTCCTTTTTAAAGCAGATAGATGGGGATAATCCTCCCAACTTCTAAACTATCTACTTTGATTGCTTCTTGCACGAAAGCCGCCTCAGTCATAATCTGGGAAGAAATCATCCTTCCAGAGATGTCTTTGAGGATGAGAGCCAAGGATACTTGCTGGGGTCTCGTACTGGGAGTCCCAGCTGGTGTTTGCTGTCAGTGCAGCCGCTGACGAGCAGGCTGGGACAGGAGGGTGTCTGTACCTCTGCTCTACCTTTCTGAGGCTGTCTGCTATAGCAGCTTGTTATAGGGACTGTCTACCACAAAGTGTCTGCCCTGTTCCTGGTTCCACTCTATTGCAACGACTGTTAAAAAAATAACTTGGCAATTATGTGACCAGTGCTTGCTGCAGTAAAGACTTTAAGAGGAGACTTTTAGCAAGGCCTTTTTGGGCTCTTGAGAATCTAAACTGCAGTGCTAGCTCTAAGGATTACTTTAATTTATTCAAAGACAAGGAACAACTGCTCCAGCTGTTGTTTCCCCTTCAAAGGCTTCAAATACCAAATCCTTGCTGCACACTTCCCACTAACAAGCTGCAAGGCTGTCATTATTCTTAGAAATAAGTCAACAAATAATTTCATATACTCTGAGAGGATGGTGTTCTGTACACAGGCACTTTCTGAACTGGAAAAGGGTACCTTTTGCCTTCCAAATTATTTCTGATTTATTCAGTTGCCCGTACATATAATAAATAATCCCATAAATAGACTGATTCTAAAGGAAGAAGTATTAAAATCGTTTTGAGTAATATCTGTGATCATGAAGAGAAATCCTCACTGCGTAGGAGCAACCAGCAGAGGCACTAGCAAATGAACCTCATAAATTGCTTCGAAAACCCTAATTGCAGCCTGCTGAAGTTTGCTGCCTCTCTCTGATGTTTCTGTGGTATGATGACAAGCCACCTACTCGATTTACATCAGCTCACTTGGAGAAAGCAATTGACTGTCAGAGAAGGATCATTATTTAAATGAGTTCATTTTTAAAGATTAAGTCAAGACGGGAAACTGCCAGAAAGTGTGAGTGGAAAGCAGAGAAATTCAGGCGACCTACATCACCAGACAGATGGTGATCTACATCTCTTCAGTGCTTATCTCCCTTGCCGTGACCTGTGATGGACCAGAACTGCTGAGAAGAGGATGCAACAAGAGCACAAGACCTTCCACAAACAGAAACACAGAACAGAAAACAAACCTATTAAAAATATGATGGCTAATCAGAGGAACAACCTTCTGTCTTGAGAAGTGTATTTACAAAACTGTCCTGTTCACTGGTTTTATATCGATCTGTCCCATTTTGGAAGTGTTCTATTCGTACATATTTACCCTTTCTACTAAGGTATTCAGCTCTATCTGAGGTATAGTCCTAAACCATGATTAAAGCAATGTTCTGGATTAAACTATTAAATCCTCTAAAAAAGTTAAACTATTTATTTTGTAAGTCATAAACTGACCTTTAATTCTTGTTATTCTTGAAAGATTTAGGCTTCAGCTATTCCCACACTGAAATTCCCACAGAAATTCTAATTTTTTAACTAATGATTTGATTTCCTTAGCTGATATAAAAAGTAGTCTGACAACTCTGTTCTAAGCACTGCTGTGTAAGCCTCTTTAAGTGTAACCCATCTGAGTCACATCACATGAGAATAATTTATAGATAATGTCAATGAAAACAGATTCTTGGCAAAGGGTAATGGTCTCCTGCTGCTCATGAATAAAGAGTATTTATCAGAAATAAATATCAAAGGGAAGCAAAGGAGCTATCTAATGCAGGGATATTGAAAAAGGATTACGTGCAATTGCTGCCTCATGTTTGCAAGGGGTGCACACAAGAGCAATGCGAGATGTTCTGGTGTCTGTGGTGTTCGTGAGCATGAAGGAACTGTGTGTCTGCTTGCATACCCAGCCAAACGACTGTGTTTCGTGGTGGGCGTTTTCAGGTGTAGATGGTAGGAGAGCAGGTATGGGTCTTCTCTTGCATGGTAATGTGGAGTCAGAATGAAATGTCACCAATCACATTATTCATCTTTTTAATTTATCTTAGAATAACTAAAGACAAGTGAAACTCCTGCTAGAATGTACAGACTGTTGTGGGGACGAGGAGGAATAACATACAGCTTCAGACACTGGGTTCTTTGTTGAACCTGTTTTTCTTGTCACCAGTAGTCTTTTACAGAGGCACATCGTATACGTTAAGTGGTCCAGCAAGGGTCCCAGGCACAGCTCAGCATGGCATATCTAGCTCTGAACGCATCCACTCAGGAGAGAAATAAAGGAGCCTGGGTTTCTTCCAGGCAGAGTAGCCAGCCCCATGCTAGTGCAGAAGCATTAACTACCATTGTTTTGGAAGCTGCATTTCATCTCCCTTGCCAAACACTTGTCATTTTTGAAGCATTAGTAACTGTAATAACAAGCAGAAATGAAACTGAGAGGTCCTAGATTGGCAGACTTTTAAAGATAATTCAATACTATATGGTTTTAAAATTAATTTATAAATATTTAAAGCTATGAATATTTCAGTCCTTTCAATTCATTTTGTTAATTATTTAGCTATAAAGCACACATCCCACTCTTTCCCTTCTGTTCGAATTATACTTTTATTGCATTTTGAATGCCTCAGTCTGCAGACTGCAGCTGCAGCAGCTCAAGATTAAAGGCTGCATTTTGCAAGTGGCTCCTTGGGCCTGCCTTTCCAGGGAAGAAGGGGCGACTGTTAGATGCAGGCATTTTGCATGCTGAGTTTCCTGCATCCGCAACCTGGCTAATGATTCCAGTCACACAGGCACTTGCTGCCCTCATGTGCTTTTTGCAAACCAAGGTTAAACATATGCACATCTAGTGGCTTGGAAAAAAAAAGCACATTCAGAAAAAGTGCTCCTGCCTCCTTGCTGGAGACCGTACCTTGCACTCATGGCCAGAAACAGTGACAGCCCTTCTTTGTGAAGAGCCAGGACATCAAAGATTTAATAAAATTTAATTAACATCTTTGTGATAAATGGTCAGTATCACAGACTAGTCCTTCTGATTATGTTCATCACTCTTTTATTATGAGGATATGTAGGTTCCTCATAATTATCATTCTGTTGGAGCACAGACTGGCATTTTACTGTGGGCTTGTGCAGTATCAAGAGCCAAGGTGCACCTTAATAATAAAAACGAGGACTGCTGCATTGCAACCAGTCCATTTGGAAGCACTGTTGACTCCATAAGAGCAACAAAGTCGTGCTGAGCTAGAGGAATTTGAACCACAAAATCTGTGGAAATACGTTGCTCATTATCACATTTGAGGAAATGCATGCCACGCCCAAGAGGAAGATAGATGGGGAGAGGAGACTTAAGGTAGGTGTTGCACAGCCATGTGGAATCAAGTTGCTTTATTTCTCTTCAGAGGCTACAGAGGAAGATTAGAGCAAATAAAGGCCTAATTTAGTTTCTGTTAGGTGCCTGAAGTTGGATAGCATGAGGATAAATCTCATCTTCCTTTTCTATATTCACAGTGTTTCATATTCATGTCTTTAACAGATTCCTTTGGGAGCTGCTCTCAGAGCACAAATATATCAGGTACCCTAGAAACCCTCGAGACTCACACATCTCACAGTGGGCATCCAAAATAAATCTTTAATGTTGTCTGTCAAACATTTTCAAGGTGTGTAAAGTGGGGTTAATAATTTCTGATATCATAGAGCTGCTGGCAAAGTTACTTCATTAATTTTTATGAAGCATCCAAATCCTGTGGTGGGAGAGTCCTGTAAGGAGAAAAATTTAAGATGGCTTTGGGTCCAGGCTGATGGGTGGGGAAACAAAACCTTTGCTCACATGCCAATTCTCTCTTCAAGAAGAAGATAAAGATTATGTTAAATAATTGCTTTCTTGCTAATGAGAATTGCCCTTGTGTACCTGAAGCAAATACTGCAGTCAGGATTCTCCTGCAGTTTGCTTTGCTGCAGACTCTCTAGTGAAAATCACGTCCTGTGCCCTGGATCCCTCATCTACAGAAATGTATTGCCCTGCACTGTGTTTCCGACCAGAAAGTGCTGCTTTCTTGAAATCAGACGTTTTCCAAGAATCTTGTAATTGCAGGAAGCTTTCATCAAAAGCAGCCAAGTCTTGGCACTCCTTGTACAGCAGATCCTCTGCAGGGCAGATGACCTGAAAGCCAGTTACTTTGGTTACCATGTGAAATAGCTAAATGCAATTGCATCATTAATGGTGAAATCTTCAGCTGCTTCCACTCACAGTGTATACTTGGGTACTTTCTTGGATGGACAGAGCCCTTGCAGTCAGTGCAGCACAACTGGAGCTGTGGACTTGAGATGGCACAGTGCTTCTGCAAGGAGAGAAGAGGGCTTATGTGTCTGTGGCGCGTGCCTCCCCCTCGTACTGCTGCTCCCAAGCAGAGGTCTGTGTGGGCATCATCCATGTGCTTCTGACAGCCCAGTGTGGTTCTTTGTGCAACGTTTCAAGTCTCAGCATCAGCCAAATTCTTGCTCTGCTTAAAAGTGACCTTGGGAATTCGACCCCAAGGCAGATGCTGCCGTTATGCCTCTGCAGGGATTCCCTTCTCCCCTGAGAAATGCTGATAGCTGCAGGGTACTGTATTCTGCAGTGTGACAGAAATTTGCTCACTCCTGTTGCACTCACTTGTAGTTTCAGGATGGTGATCTTTTACGCTAAGTGTTTGTAGAAATTTTCTTATCTTTCCATTTGCTCTCAGTTCTTCCCAAATGCATTTCTCTATTAGATATGTCTTAATACTGCAATTATCTATGCTCTGATTTGTCTGACAATGGGGCTGCTCTGTGATAATGTGTGTCTTTTCTCAGCTATCTCTTAAATTGCCCAGCCTGCCCCCTCCCCAGGTTCGCTTGTCATTGTTACAGAAGCCCCATGGTGCAGTACATTTACCTGGCTGGATTTGACATGTACTGATTCTATTCTCCTTTTTATCAAGCAAGTTTTGCTTGGCTTGATCAGCTCTGTTTTGCTTCTTATTTTAATTGGTCTCCAAAGTTTCTAGGAGATTTTCACATCACCATCTGTAGTGACTTGCCTGAGACCTGAGAAATGAGAGCCTGAAGGAGTAACAGGCACTTCCCAAATACAGTCCCTCTTTTATCCCTGTAACTGAGCATGAGGACAGGAAACCAGTCAATTCTCCTTGAGTTCACAGGTGGTGACTCCTGGGAATACAGCTCAGAAACTTCCAGCTGTGATGAGGTTAACATAGCAGGAGGTAAAACAGCAAAGTGAAAAGAAAGAGCTTTTGAGGGAGGAAGAAGGATGCCTTTGCCTTTCCATCAGGTTGATCCTTAGCTCATGTACACAGTACTTCAAAGTCGAGGCTGCCTTTCATCCCAAGTCTTTTAAAGGCCTTACATGCTTCCAAGCTGTCTTTAGCAGAGATTCAGACAGCCCAAGTTCCCTTTTCTGTTTCCCTTTATTTTATTTTAATAGTTTTGTGGCCTTCCCTATGTCATCTGAGTGCCGAAACGCTCTTTGTGAAGAACTTGCCCTGATAAGCCAGGTATTCAGCAAGAAAAAGCAATGATCATGAAGAAAAATAAAAGTAAGCAAGTTTGCCACCTCCCTGCTGATGTTTCACCTGACTCAGCGCTGTGTGGGTTCTGACAGGAGTAACTCCTTGGCAGGAAGGTTAGAGAGGCCTTGGAGAAATGTGATGCAGCTATCCATGAAGCCTGTGAAGTCTCTGGATTGTAAGTGTGAGTGACTCAAAACAGCTACTTTTCAAATCTTTCTTTTGGGATGCAAATCTTAACCCCGGGGGCCATGAATTGCACACAAGTCAGATGGCTGAGCAAAGGAAAAACACTTCAAAGGCTTGTTGTCCTTCTTCAGGGGAATCCACGCGGCTTGTGCTTCCCCTTTCCAGATCTCAGCATTTTTAACTGGCTGCTTTAACTTCTCTTTCTAATCTCAAATCCCAGGGAAACTAGGGCAGAGTGGTAACACCTCAGAGTAAATAAAAACAGCTCTCTGCTACGGGCAAAAGAAGGATATTGGGTTTGAAAACTGCCTTATGGCTATCACAGTGCAGCTCTACCACATGACAAGCACCTTCCAGAGAGGAGAAAAGGGAGGATCTTCTTTCCCTTACAGCACATCTAGCATGGAGGTGGTGGTGTGAAATCACTGCACTTCCCCTAGCATAAGGACAGATAATGGGAGGCACAGAAGAGCCTGGTCCTTTCCCTGTGGTGGCAATGGTCCTGTGTGACACAGCTGTGCAGCATCAGTTTAAGGGCAGCTGCAGGAGTGGAGGGTTACATGGTGTCTGGCCAGTGTAACCCTCTTTGCTTTCTTTGGATTACGTATGCGTGCCTGCAAAGCCAGTGTTTCTTCTGTTTTGGCAAGGGGTGCTTGATGACACCATGACCATTGTTCCCCAACAATGGAAGCTGGTTTTTCTCCATCAGTCTTTACCATCAGTGCTCTTTCCTTCCTTAGCCTGCGCAGCCCAACCTCCGTATGCTCTGCAGAAATTTTGCTATTTGCAAACTTATGTGTTGTGATGTTGAAAGGCTGAATTTCCTACACCAAACAGCCCACAGCTATTGCTCAGAGAAGAGGAGAAAACAGGCAAGGAAATACTGGGAGAGCTGAGACTGACAATTACTGACTCAGCTTTGTTTGGACTGGGCTCCCAGAAACTTCTGCTCAAGCAGCTGGCATTGGGGCCACCAAAACACCTGCTTTATCCCGGACATGAGAGGATGCATCTGAACAGAGCGGGACTGAATGGAATGGGAACAAAGGATAGGGTCTGATTCACACATTGCTAGTTTTTAAGGGTGATGGCTGTCTTGAGGAGGAAAAAAGAAAGCCTGGTGCAGTTCAACTCTTCTCCCCAGGTTCATTTTACTGCTTTCTATTCGCTATCCAGGTTACTGGAAGCTGATAATAAAAAAAAAATACCTTCTGTTCCAGCACTTGCCTGTGGTATTGAGTGTCTCACCCCCACTTTTGAACATCAGGCTGGTTGAGATGCCCAGCTGCATATGTGTATTCAGTTGGCACCATTGCAAGAGTGTTTAATGCCAGGCATATCCCTAAATATAACACAGGAACTCATGTTCGTGTTTGCAATAAGCAGTTATTTTCTTTTTTTGGTAACATAATGGGATCAGGTTTTAAATAAAATAAAACTGATTATTTGTGGACAGAAATTATGTTCTTCAGAACTGTTTGTCCACTGGGTGTTTGTTATCATAATTAAATTTATTGTTCCAGTTAAACAAAAGCAGACTTTTCCCCAAAATTAATTAGTCTTCATAATTAGAAATTGTTTTTCAAGAATGCATTCAATTTATATGCTAGAAATTACCTAGATTATGTTTTGCTGACAGCTATCAGAGTTGGCCATGCATACCTAATGTTCAGAGATATATTAATTACCTTGCTTAACTAGCACGCTCAAATACATTAATAACTCCCTGCCTTGGAGAACTGCTGCTTGCTGAAAGCTTTTTATTAGATGCAATTTCTCATGATGCAAAATTCCTGCTCAAGTGTTCATGTGTAGGCAGAGTTGCTGAAAACAATCTGAAGGAAAACTAAGAGAGTTGGAAGACCTTTCCACTAAAACTGGTATAGTTGGACAACTGGATTCTAGTGGAAAGCAATGGCTTTCTAAGATTAAGCTGAAGTATTCTAAACCCAAATTTGCCTACTTAAAAATGCCCAGGAAAATGCCCTGTCCTGTCATTTCTCCAGTTTTCCCCTACTCCTGGCAGCTCCTGCCCCCCCCCCCACCCC